>NW_004567117.1:42655897-42659854 GCF_000260355.1 Condylura cristata | reverse complement strand
TAGGGAAGCTCCATGTTTAGCAGTTTGAGGAACCAGAGGAACATTTTTAATTTAAATACGCTAGTGTACTTTCTCTTAAAAACCTAAAATGTACGCAAAAGGGTTAAAACTACCCCAAAATCAAATTAGAAGTGCATGTAAAATTTGACTAGGAGAAACAAATACAGTAATTTTAATGATTTATTTGATTTTTATGAGTGCTTTACATTTTGATATCATTATTTTGCAATTTTATGAGTTTTTTTAATGTCTTTAGTACCTAATGATTGACTTGGCTAATTGCTTAAAGTGTTATCATTTTGGTTCTCTGTATGCACTGATGGAGGCAGATGGCACACGGACCAGAAGTATCAAATTAGGAATTGAAATCACTTTACAAAAAGCAACTTAGGGCGGTAGCATAGGTTTGCATATATCACACATATCTCTCATCCCCACACACTCCCCACACACATGCATTGACATAAATTATTTTGTTTTCACGAAAAATGGCATGCCCCCAAATCAAATGCTAACCTTTCTGAAAAAAAGTATCGTAGATTTTATTTTAATCATCTGTTTTAAAACTAAGGTTCCTTTTTTTGCAGGATAAATATATTTTAAATAATTGCCTTTCAACTAAATTAGCATTTGAAATAGAATTCAAATTAAAATAAATTTCCTGCCAGTGGTAAATGATCAGAAAGATACTGAGATGAAACACTTATTAAGTGGTGCTAATAAATTGCTCATTATTCAATATAGTGTTTTATTCAACTTGTAAAAACTCACCCTACCTCCTATATGCTGTTTATTCCAAATATCTTGGAATCTATAAAAGTGTAATGGCTACATTCTCTTCATTTTATTCCTCTTTGTATATTTATGGTTTATAATAGCTTTAGTGACCTCCAGATAGGATTTTCCCAGCAGGTAATAATGTGGTTATTTGTTTTCTGCCAGGAAGTAACCAACCCTAGGTCATCATTACTTAAATAAGTAGATGATTATATAGCTAAAGGGAAAAAGGGAATATGTAAAAGGAGATTTCCCTGTTTTTTGATGATTGAAGGATATTTTCTTAAACTAATACAAAATGCTTTATATTTGTTACTTCTTTATTGAAAGTGCATTAGCCTAAGTTCACTGCTGAGTATACACCTAATGGAAGGAATAAATCTTTGAACACCACTGAGAGTACAAATTGGGCTGTGACCTCTACTGCATCTCAAGGTTAATGGAGAGAAAAGTTGTAATTCACGCTCACCCTTCTGTGCCCTTTAGTTCTATGGAAACAGGAATTTTGATTCCAAAACTCCTATTCCGCGTCTCTTCCGTGTATCCTTTCAAGTTTGCCAAAGCACTTCATGCTTTTAATAACAAAAGTATCTTCTCTACAATTTAAATAATAATATAATTTTGTAAGACTGTTGGAGAATTCATTGTGTTAATTTCCTTGGGACAAAAGCTCAATTGTTGCTATTCCCTCCCTTGGTTTCCACTAAACCAATCACTCCGATATCCGCAGTGACTGATAACCGCCACAGCACACATCATTTAAGAATAATGCTTATATTATAACATTGATGCTTTATGCCTTCTGGATTTTGTACAGTGCGGAATGACTTTCATATTTTAGTATGCTTGTGTATGAGAGATGGAAAACAGGAAAGGCTTATGCCGTAACATTTAAACTGTTATAAAGATTAAAGGGCACTACAGAGGACTGAGTGAGAATGTTTGCCAATGCTACATCTATTGAAAACTTGCTTCCGCAGTGTGACGTCATTTGGAGGCGGGGCCTCCTGGCTCTCAAGTCCTGGCAGTGGGGCTTCCCTGGACATTAGCGCCCTTAGAGGAAGAGGTGCAGGAAGCTTGCTTCCTCTCTCTGCCCTTCACCTGTGGGCCTCACTAGAAGGTGCCCAGCTGCCACTCGGGCGTGAGCTCTTGCTGACATGGGATCTGCTTGGTCTTGAACCCTCCATACTCACGGAACTGTGCGAAATAAATGTTTGTTCCTTAAGCTTACATTCTGTGGCTTTTTGTCATCGCAGCTGAAGACAGACAGAGCCACACCAAAAAAGTCAGTGCCACAGAGTGCTTAGCCGGGGGCCGAAGCATGCTGTACCGAGCATTCAGAGAGGGAATGCTTCCAGTCATATTTTAGGGTTTGGAAGGTCTGCCCTGTGAAGTGTCATCAGACACATTCAGCACACGCAGCTAATCGGCTTGATGTCCTAGAACATTACTCATATGAATATTTTGAAAGAGGAGTCTCATCCCAGTTGGAAATTGCCATCTAACCAGAATCCTACAGACGCTGGCAATGTCAATTCAATCTTTAGTGTCAAAATAATCACACGAATAACTCAGGTTTAGGCACAAAAGAAAAAGTTTTGTATGCTGCCCAAGAAAAACTAATTTGCATGAACATTAAGAATGGTAAAAGACTGGTAACTTTAGAAGGGTTTACATGAAGGATTCTGAGGTTGTAAAAATGTATAAAACTAAAAGCAAAATATTTTTACTTATTTCCTATTTTAATAGACACTGATGTTTTCTCTCTCTCTATATATATGTAAATATATATAAGTGTATATATATATATATATATATATATATATATATATGTTTCTGTTGCCAAATTTAAAAATTGTTCAAATTTAGTAGACCTTCCCATCATAGGCAGATACTATTAATAGTAATTTTAGTCATAAAAAGTGCCTATTGCATAGATTAAAATGATATGAATGTTGACAGACTCCTGTGGGTTTTTGCACTGTGTGCTTCCCTATTCAAGGACAGAGTCACCTACAGAGTAAGACGGTGGACATCACACAGTTGTGAAGCTATCCTTCACTCAATGCTTGAAGTAGACAGAAAGAGAGAGAAGCCCAAAGCTGAGAGTCCAAGCATCACTCTCACCTGGGTTTAGAAGGAAATAATTGTGGAGAAACTGAGACCTGGTTAGGAGTTCCTGAAAGATCCACAGGGAAATAGGTCTGGACATGGCCAGAGAGAGAAGAGACCTGTGTAAAGTGTTTCAGTACTCTGGGAAATAAAAAGGAAGCGATAGAGCTATATGAATGCATAAACACACTGTGTATCCAATATTGGCAGTAATTGCCACGCAAATGAGGCAATTTTCTGGAGAGATAGCACAGACTCATCTCTGGTACAGAGGTCAGAGAAATTATCTTCCAAGTCTCTATTTTAAGCATCTTGATGTGCGTTAAAATATCATGTTATTTTATCTCTTCACCTTAAGACATCAAGTCCCATCTTTAAGATTCTTCAGATTCAGTATTATTTTTTTAGCTTCTCAAAAAGTAATGTATAATTTACATATCAGAAAAGAAAGTATAGCTAAGGCAAACACTGTAAACATGAAGGCTTAATGGAAAAATACAACTGTTTAATTTTTTTTTTCCTATAGACATTTTTTTTTTAAATTTAGAAAGACAGTCTTAGAGATGGAAGGTATTTCTAAAATTCACAAATTTTCAGTAATGCTGATAGTCAATAGAAAGGATATTTGATGAAAGCATTCAGCTTCCTCAAAGTCTATTTTTTTGTCTCTTTTACAAAACTCTTTTCTCAAAGCACAATAAGACCAATATTTAAATTAATGTAAATAAACTTAAGACAGATTGTACACAGTAGTTATTTGATTTTTTTAGCTCTCACTTTGAATTATTATAAATATATGACACATCAAAGTTTTCCCTGTTGTTGCATATCACATACTAAATCATTCATTCTTTCCTCTATTGTGGGTTATTCATTTCTTCAACTGTGCTGTTCATATTAAGACTTTATGACATTCATGTTATTAATTTTTGTTCCTCTTCCTCTTTTCCCAGTCCTGTTCTACATATGAAAATATTGGAGTATAAAACTCCATTTCAGGACTTACCACTGATTTAAAAAACAATACAAAACTTTTTAAAATTAGGCTCTCCCTGGTGGCGCAACGGG
>NW_004567117.1:42648892-42655667 GCF_000260355.1 Condylura cristata | reverse complement strand
AAAAAAAAAAAACTTTTTAAAATTAGAGTTTGGATATAAGACAGTTTGGAATAAGTGATCAAATAAAATTAATGATACATTTATTTGGAGAGTTTCCTAATTTGTGTGTCATGTTTATATCTCTTTAGGCACCGTGTATTCTTAGAGTTGGTAACTAGCCCGATGAGTGAATGCTGCGAGTTTACTGTATCTATAAAAATTGTTATAAACTACTATATAGATAACATTCAACAGAAATGTCGCTGCCATCCCCCTATGGTTGAAAATCCAACAGTGTTAGTAAAACTTGCTCTTATTTCTTGCGTTTGACACTAATGGGGGTTTTCAGTAAAGACTTCAAGTCCAATTGATGCATGAGCCTAGTAGTTCTCCTTAATTGTGTTTGTAAATTCAATAGCTATTATAGAGAGAGACATCCTTGGCTGCACTTTACAGAAATTATTATACCTCCTAGACTATACTTTATTCATTCTTAACTTCTATGTGTTATAAACTGTCTTGTGTTAAGAATAACTCAGAAATGTATACTTGTCTGTGTTCAGCTTCGGGAGGCTGTGTTCTGTCTCATGTTCCTCTGATAACTCAATACGTGTTGTCTAAATCTGACATAAAGGTGTCAAGAGGTACCAAGAGGAATGAAGAAAACTCCGTACATGTAAAAACACAGTAAGAGAAATAGAAGTAAACAATGTGTTGTAGCATTTTCAAAAATGAGTTCTTAAGGAAAGAAATAGAAACACTCTTAAGTTGCCATTGCAAATTACTATAGGTAATATTTGTTGTTGAATATGAAACATTGATGTGTTTCTAATACAACACTGGGATATTGTTTGCAAAAAAATAAAACAGGGAGACAGATAAGGATTGTCTCAGTGTAAGTCTGTTTTCTGATCTGGGTCTCTGGGACTACTTGAGCTGTAAATAATCAGCTCTTAAAATTAGACAAAGTCTTTCTTTTTGGAAGATCCTTGTTAACAAGGCTGCAGTCATAGAACATGTTAAGAACGTCAACATTGACATTTAAAAACTAGAAATAAATTTATTTCCTTAGTTATTAGCAGTCTTTTTCTGACATACTGATATTCATAGATATCATGAATTAAAAGAAAAATAAATAAGTCATTTTATTTATTACAAAATATTGTATCGAGTAATCTTCCATAATGACTGCCAAGTGACAGGAAATATAACTTGAAAATGAGAATTATATTTGGTCCTTAATTGAAGAACACAGATTTTTATCATGAGTATAACTTTGAATTGTTATCCTGATGCAAGTTAAGGAAACATATTTATTTGTATGTTTCACATGGATATCTATAATCACTACCCAAAAATTGATACATACATGCATATATATATAGGCTCATTTAATCATTCATTTAATGAAATTACATCTTAAAAGGAATTTATTTGGGATGTTTATAACAATAACTTTATTATATTAATATGAGAGTGTTATAAAATTAATTTGGCTGCTTTTAAAATATCTTCTAATTATCTTCCATTTCTCTGCATGGTTAAAATCCTTGCATGTGTCTTATAATGGTTTTCCTCCGTATTTTTATGTCACAAACCTGTAACTTATGTATGTTAATTAGAGAGATTTAATTTAATGTTCAGGGGAGGAAAATTTTTTTTCCTCTACCATCTCAAGGCTTTTTTGTTAGGCCTGAGAATTACACTAACATAAAACAGATGAACAGGGAAGATGCCTCGAGGGAGGAGGGGTCAGAGGAGACACTCAGGAGAAGTCAAGGCCCAAGAACTCTTGCAAACTATGCACTTTTTCCACAGGTTGAACAAAGAGATGCAATTATGGAAAAGCAACTAAGCTGTGTGGGGAGGCTAAAGGAAGGTAAGAATTATTTTAACAAAGTTGATCTACATAGATTTTCTTGGTTCAACTGCCTGTCCTTGATGGAAGAACATTTTTCTATTACGGAGGCCATCTTTCATGCAGGAATTTCATTTACTGCTGTCAAGGACAAAAAGAAGGGTTGGAGACCCTTCATGCCTCTGCTGTTCCTCTAGTGCTTTTATCTCAAAATATGCAATAGACCAAAGTGGCTTACTTTAGGGTGACATACTCTGAATTTCATCAATGGTTATGTTACTGTAAGTCGTATATTAATCAATAGAAGGTGGGAATCGATGATGTGGGAAGTTGGTAGACAGCTTACATTATTTTCTTACTTGATAAATGCTAGCATTTTAATCAACAGTTTTTATCAAGTCGTTGGTTGATTCTCCAGTTGCAAAGCCATGAATTAACTGTTTACATACAACTTTCAAAATTTTGTTTTCTTAGCAATACTACTTGTATCAGATATTTTTGACTTATACAAATCATACATTTAATGGTAAGGTGTATCTTGGGTAATTGTCATTAAGGTGACTTCATTCTTTGGAGAGTAAATTTTATCTAGTTTGACCATGTGAAACTTGAACAAAATGAAGGAAGATTCATTATGGGCCAGTGGTCTAACATTTATTTTTTTTTTCCCTATGAGATAAGGGACTATTCACTCAGATACTGAATGATTCAGTACAAGTATTACCAGGCCATAGTATAACTTATATCAACTGAAGAGTCTCAGTTCTGCAAATTGAGTTGAAGGACTTCCATCTGTGTTTCTAGGTGATTTTAGATATTATACAAAATATGTTTAGTTCAGGCACTTCTGGTTCTCTTCTCACCTTTGGAATGACTTTGCTGGTAACAGAATAAACAGATTATCTGGCCAGAACCAAGAATGTCTGTGATACAGTACCACAGAAAACAAATTCCAGGGAGGATATTTTTGTGAGCTTGTAGGGGGTGAGAGGATTAACCAGACACAGGTGGGGAGAGCAGAACAGGCAGATCCACTGGTCTGCCTTGGGTTTGTGACTCCTAATGAAGTTATACGAAAATAAGGAGGTGTTATTTGATATCACTAAGTTTTGGGGTAATGTGCTTGTGGTGCCTGACTTCAGCATCTCAGTCTGTCATAACAAAACAGCACAGTCCTGGTGACTTAAACAGTAGAATTCATTTTCTCACCCTTCTGGATGTTAGAAAGTCTAAGACTAAGATCAGCAACTTGTTTCTGCTGAGAACTGTCTTCTTGGCTCACCTGTCACGCTCCCAGGCAGGGAGAGAGGCCACTATCTCTTCTCTAGAAGACCGCAGTCCTGTCAGATTGCACCCCCCATTTATGACATCACTTGACCAAAGACTTTACCTAAATAAATAGTCACCATATTGAGGTTGTCATTTCAACATATACATTGTTGTGGGGAGAGGGGAAACAGAATTCAGTCAATACACAAACAAAAATAATTGAAAGCTATTTTATTTTTAATTCTGGAGCATAAATCTATTGTGTGAAATATGTTTAATTATAGCTAGAAAACTAGTGATAAGTTCAATACTTCTCCTTAATGACAACACATCGGCCCTACAGGCCTGAATTTCATCTCTGATACTTTTTGAAATTGTAGAAGATCTTAATGGGTTTTGCCAACACTAGGGCCATATTCTTTGAAAGAATTTTGCCCATTTGTATGTGATTAAGTTAATATGAATATTTTGCAAGTTTGAACAGGTGCAAAGGAACTAGTTCGTGCCGTTTTTGTATTGCAGACCTCAAGAGTATTCATTGCTAGATTGATTTTTGAGACAGAGATTATATGAAGTTTAATGATCTAATTGCTTTCCTTAAATATATCTCAGCCCATTTATCTACTAAATAGTCCTGTACTTTCCTTTTCACATAGAACCCATTTTGGAGATGACTAATATCAAATATATTTTTCAACCTCAAATTCAGTTAGTGTCTTCATTGTTTTTCTACTTTGTTAGACGTTTGATATCCATATCTATAAATGCTATCCAGGAAGTACATGCTTGCAAACAAACAAGAATTGTAGGGTTTCCCTGTGCCTGAATCTTATCCCTGGGGCAACAAGGCGACCTTGTGACCCTACACATAGGTGTTGAGAACACACATAACATGGGACTCTGGCCATCAATCCAGAACAAAGGAATCTGTCCCTCCCTTTCTGAGCACCGTGGAGGTAAGGTGGAAAGTATTCTGGATTTTTACTCTACGTCTTTGGAATATAAATAAATCCCTTTACTAGAAATAAATACAAGACCTCTCATTTCAGTTTAATGCTGAGGGATGTCTCCACTTTTCCAGACCTTTGATATGTAATCCTTTCTGGAGTATCGCGTCTGGGTGAAGCAGTCATCTCTGGGGATCATCCAAAGAGCTATCCCACACTGTCAATATTTGACTCTTAGGAACATAAGAGAAAGTGGATTATCCTTTTCATTCAATTAATTAAGTAGTTACACCAAGTGGAAAACAAAGATTTACCTCATAAGTGTGCACTAAATGTGCTGATTAATTCTATTCAAAACACAAGAAATGAAGAAGTTTTTCAATATATTGATGGATGGCATAAACCAATGATAACATGTACACAGGAATGAACTAAATTAAAAGTAGAATAACTGTACTTATCAACAGCTATACAATGAATGTTTTAAGAAATAAAAATGAAAGTATGGGGTAAAATAAATTTAGAAATGAAACTAAAATAGTTTAGAATAAGGTATACAATTTCCCATTGGCTCAATTGTGTATCTCCTTTTTCCTTGGTAATTTTTAACTAAAAAAAAAAAGGAGATTAATCTTCTGATTTCAGGGGATAATTAGTTCATGCAAAACATTTCTAGTATTGACTCTTTTATACTATAATCTAAAATTATTCAGGCTAATTTCCCCAAATTCATTAGAGAATCAAAAGCCTTAATTAAGGAATGGCAAAATGTTAGATGATATAGGCATGCTGCTATATTTTCTATTTCTCTTTATTTAAAATCTATAAATTTGAATTGAATCAAAGAAAGCCTGTTACAATCTATCCAGTATGTTTCCCATCTAGTGATCAAATGTCAGCCTGTCAAGTTGCAAATGATAAAAATATGGTAAGAAGAAGATACATATTATCACATATTGACACCATTTTATAATCTTGTGTGATAAGTATAATATTCAGTTTGAAAATAAGGAAATGTTTGTCATATGTTATATAAAATATCCAAATTTATAAAGCTAACACATGACAGCACAAACTCTAATTCCAAAACTCAAAATACTTTCTGTTATTTTGTTGTAGACAAATGTGTTTGTCGAGTTATGGTGTTTGCATGTGTTCATAGGTACATGGAAATTTTTACATGTGTTCATAATTAATTTGATGTTGTTTTTCTCAGGGGTATGATAGATTAGAAAATGCCTCCTCCAACTGTCACTATTATTTAAAGAATGTACTAGGAAATAAGTACATTTTCTTGGCAGGAACTAAATCCAATAGACAGAAAATTATGTTAAGTTAAGTACACTTGTGTTTCTCCCAACACATAACAACCAGAGCCTGAGTCAGTTATGTTATGTCCTGTGTATGTCATATGATTTTCATAGGCTTGCTGTCAAAACTGTTGTTCCCATCAATAAAACCTAACATGTATAGAAACATTTGCCAAGTATTGAAATGCAGAAACCCTGTAAATATCCTCTGCTTCAGAATGGCTTCGCTTTTAGCCATCATTAGATCACATATGTGACATTATAAGTCCCTCTGGAAATGCGATATAACTGGATTTCCCATGGGTGACACAGAAAAATCATTATGAGTATGAAACAAAATGGTGGACATAAGATTTGGGGAAAGAGGAACACTTTGGGAAACTAGAGCTTAATTTGGATCTCATTGGAGTACTAGAATATTATTCTGGCAACCAGAATAACACTCATAAGGGAAATGAGAAAAAAGGGTATCAGAGTAGAGAGAAAAGGAGCATTAACAAAGCCTTGCAGTATTTACTTTATGAGAAAATAGATTAGCATGTAATCTATTTGACATGTAAAAATGTCAAATATCTACAAGATAATTTTCTTAACAACAGAAATATTGAGCTTTATCTGTGCTTTGTGCTGCTGCAAACCAGAAAGAGTCAGGAAGCCCACTTATATTCCTTTCTTCCTGGTGGTGCTGCAAAGAATTTTCCTTGCCCCTGGGACATCTTGCCCCCAAGATTTGCCTGAGACTCTTTTGTTTCCCTTCACCAGCTCAGACCAGACCCCCCAGCACTCCGTAATTGCTTCATGAATGACTGGGCGACTATTTGCCCCCCCAACCAACCTGGACAAACACCTGATGGTCAGACTTGATCAAACTTTGATCAGGTTTCCCTCCTCCCCTTATGCAGCTAGGGACCCAAGTTCCTGCTATAGACATTTACTGCTTAATGATAGGTCACACCACCTGCTTTTCCACTCAGCCCCTTCTGCCTGTCGCCCGACTTAGAGACCACAACCACTGCACATACCAAGAGCTCTTCCCACTGCAAATCTTTTCAAATCAAGCCTTTCCTAACTGCGGTGTTGTCTTTTCCTGCACAGTAGAGCTGTTCTGTTGTGATTAAACATTTTGGACTTAATTGATCACATGTAACTCCTTCAGATAAGACTCCATTGGAGTTTCTACGTGTATCATTACATAGAGACAGTGCTTATTTGAAATTGTCTACCTATCAAGACTGGTATTTATGTCTATTGACAAATATTAAAATCCATCATGTTTTATTACTACCATCTCTGAACAGCTAAAGAAACGGAGGCCAGCAAAGGTGTAATGGGGTTACAAGGTCATTCAAGGTTAAGCAGGTGCTGTGCATACTTTTGGCAGTCAAATCATGCCTGGGGATGAAAGAGATGGA
>NW_004567117.1:42603561-42648212 GCF_000260355.1 Condylura cristata | reverse complement strand
GATTTAAACTTTACCTTTAACTATGTAGCTTTCTTCTATTTTCTCATTCAAGACTGAAAATAAAATTATGATAAATGATTTTGTGAATAGCTCACATTTCCTGGTGGATCCTCAGTTCTGTGTGCCCCAAAAAGAAATACAGGGAGATACTTTGCTACAAAGCAATCTCACAAGAAATTTTGAAGATCCAGTTACTTTGTCAAGTTCTATTTTGAAAATTTTGTGATAATTAATAGGGGTGCTCCCTCTAAAGGAAATTGGTTTAATTGAAGTTATGGGGAATATTTCCAGAGTATGTTTTCTCCTTCAGTCACACTAACTACTGAAAATTAGTGTGAGTTGCCAAAAAATCAGCCATCAGCAGCATGTCCTATGATTTCATGCAAAGATGTCTTTTATTTGGACAGTAACCTTGTAAAAGGTGTGGAGTGCATCAGTGTATGCATAATCTCTACCCCTAAAAAAGAAACATTTGAATTCAGATATCTAATGAATGAGAAGCCTTACTGAATGTTTCTAATATAATCCTAGAGGAACTTTTGTTTGGTGGAATTTCAAATACTTGCTTTCTTTAACTTTGTCTATTTGTTTTAATTTGAAAGACTTTTTATTTGTGAGTTCAGTTTGTCTGCCTAAAAATTTAAAAACTCAGTGGCTCCAGTATCTAATAATCAGCAATTTTAGATTCCCATGTGGTCATTCCTTTATGAAGAGAGAATGATTAGGAAAAAAAAGGAATAAGAGCATTTATCTGTGCTGTGTCTGAAACACTCCCTCCAAAGGTGCCCTTTGGTGAGAGCGGCTTATCAGCATCCCATTTCCATCATCCCAGGGACTGGTCTCCTACAATCATTTCTAGAGGGAACTCCAGACTTTGGAAAGAGGAAGGTAGATATTGACACTTGTGTGTTAAAAGGAAAAAAAGGACGCACTGTAAATAAATTAAAATAAAAGCTAAGGAATTCACAGGTTATGATAGTGCAATGCATAAGTCATATTGATATAAACAGGAATGTAGGGTAGACCAAATTGTCCATCAGAGGCATCCCTTTTTAGCTAATTAAGCACTTTGCTGCAAGAAATCTCCATTTGCCCCGTGTAGGAAAGTGCATCCGCCTATCAATACTCGAGTGTTTTCCCAACCTAAACAAAGACACTGTCTTACTTAGTTACTTAAACTCCAATGATAGCAAAAATCCCTCCTCTTACCAAAAAAAGAAAGAGAAAATCCTCTAAAGGGATCCCTTTATTTATTTATTTTTTTTCTCATTTCCCCCCTTGGCCCAATTTCAGTGTTTTATTCAACTCATCTACCAGGCCTGGTTGGAACAACATTACCGACTATCTCCTTGACATCAAGTCCATCGTCCTAGTTCTCATGACCTATCAGGTGATTCTTAGCTTAGCAGAAGGTTGTAGATGGGAGGCCTGGTAGCAAGGGGAGGAGCCCTCCAGGAAGAACCTGTAGAACAGCCATTGGGGGCGTGGGAAACAGACCCCAGCTACGTACACTGTCACAGGGAAGGTCATGGGCAGTTGTCTAGAATGGCATGTGCAATGCCTAGAAAAGCAGGAAAAAGGAGAACAACGCTCTGCCAGACATTGTTTTTAACAGAGATCTCCAGCTTCAGGAAAAAAGACAGAGAGGGTGAGTCATTCTATTTCAGCTACTACACAGATCTGGTTATATCTGGGCGGACATGCAGAGATTTGCTGGGAATGTGCCATAAGGTACTGAGGAAGGGTTCTTGAAATAGAAGACAACATGACATTCTGGTAACAGTCCAGAAACAAAATGTATAACTGTCTTAGGAAAACCAACAATTGAGAGCCAGATGTGAAGATAAAAGAAACTTTCTCCAGCAGCCAAATGCAGGGGCGAGAGAATACAGACAAGGGAGACAAGATGTAGACATTCAAAAACTCATCTTGTAGGGCTCGAAAGGAAGAAAGGCGAAGGGTACAGAAGTGGTTTCTTGTTAGTAAAAATAGCAAATTTTTTGGTTTTCTTTCCTCAAGCTATATTAAAAGAATTTGTTTCATTCTGAGCACCTTGAAGGACACATGCCTATGAATTACATGTGAATACGAAACTCTATTTCTTCACTAGGAAGTGAATAAAAGCAATAAGAGTAAACTAGATAAATCCATTAAAAATGTAGAAAGAAAACTATTAAGCTACAAGGTAAAAATGGTAACTAATAATTCATTCCAAGAGCACAACAAATTTATTATTGTTTATCATATAAATACATTCAAAGGAGGACTTGGATTCATTTGATAAAAATTCAGGTAGCATTTGGGGCCCTTCCTGGTGGCACAGCGGGTTAAAGCACAGCACTGTGACGTTCTTGCAGACACTGCAGCATGATTTCCATCCCCGGCCAGGGAGGTGACCCACATGGCATGGCAGACTTCTCCTGACCCACGGCTACTCCTCTCAGCAGTGGATTTCAGTACATCTGCCTATTCTGGTCCCCAGTCTGTCTCCCCACTCTGAATCCTCTCACCCCCTGCAATGTTGGCCTGTATCCCAGTTATTGTATGCATAAATAAATAAATCTTAAAAAAAAAATTCAGGTAGCATTCCTAGTTAAAAAAGCATCAGTCCTTCATTGACTTAAGAATAGAGGGGGGCCCTCCCTGGTGGTAAAACGGGTTAAGTGTCATTGCTGTGAAGCCACAGCCACTGCAGTATGAGTTCAATCCCCCTCCTGAGAGGTGACCCGCATGGCACAGCAGACTTCTCCTGGCCCACTGGCTACTACCCTCAGCAGTGTATTTCAGTATATTTGCCTATTCTGCTCCCCACTCTGTCTCTGGTGAATCCTCTCAACACCTTTCTCCATACCTCTGGCTTGTCTCCCAGTTCTTATATGCATAGATAAATCTTAAAAAAATAATAATAGAGTGGGACTTTCTCAACTTTATAAAGAACATCCATACATTCTCCAGCTAAACTCATAATTAGTGGTGTGAACATTGAGTTTTCTGCCTCGATCAGGAGCAAGAAATGGATGGGAAGGGAAAGCAGACGATTTTCAGAGCAAGTAGTGATATGCCATGTAATGGTGAATACACGGTACCAAGTATTTGCCAAATTCTCTGGCAAATAACACCAGGAGCGAGCTGTAATGTAGACTTCTATCTTTGGGTGATGACATTTCATTGTAGGTTCACCGACTGTATCAAGTGTACAGTTGGGTGTGGGATATTGATAGTGGTTCAGGTGTGCAGGTGTGGGGCAGAGGGTGAATAAAAACCTCTATTATTTCCACTCAGTTTTACTGGGAACCTAAAACTACAGGAAGGAGCAAAGTCTGTTTTTTAAAAACTGAATGTTATAGTACCAGCAAACTGCTTAACTCAAATAAACACATTCTGAAAATATCCCAGTGCAGTTACTAAATAACACAATTAAGTCAGATAATAGGTATCTGTGCTCCACTGTCATCATATAATCCTTGTTCTAGGAAACCTAGTAAATTCATGGAAGAACATAATTTGTTTTAAATTTTGACTACAATAGATAAAAGATGGAGAAATCCCTCTTATCAGTGAAAGATTTCTTCCCCAGATTCCCCCATGATGCCTGAATTCTTGGCTTTTACTAAATTCTATAGTTATTGTATTTTTTTCTTATCCATACACTCCTTTGGAGTTTAATTTAAAAGTTACATAGTAAGAAATTAACAATAATGACTAATGACAGAATAGAACAACTATAAAAATGTGCTGTAATAAAAGTATTGTGAAAGTGCTAATACCTCACCAATACCGAATTGCACGTATTACTTTTGGACTGTGGTTTATCTCAGGTAACTAAATCCACAAAGTGAAAGTCTATGTAAGGAGGTGACCACAATACATTTATTTCTTCTGGCAAACATGCAAGAGAGCTAGGATTAATACCTTGGAAATTAGTTTATCGATAAAGAAGATCCACATGGAGAAATAAATCAATCATGCTTAAGGCCTTAATGACTACATAGGCAACTTGAAAGTGATATCATTGTTTGAAATGGGAACACATTACAAAATTCGATTCTTTGACATTTATATGCATTTATATATATGCTTCAATATATATTTACACGTATTTAATGGATATTTTTGATAGATTGCAATAAATATCATTAACATCCTGTATAGTTAGATGGAATTATTATAAAGTTCAAAGGAAAAAAAATAATGCAGGGAAGTGGAAAAGCAGATTGAATAGTGAATAGAGGAATTAATTTACCTGAAATGAGAACATGTCGTATAGTACTTTGAGCATCTATTTAGATAAATAGAGCAGTATTTATTGCTTGATTAATAAGAATATATGTGTGAAAATTACTAAATATAGCTATTTTATTAGTTGATCAGAAGTTACAGAGTACGTCTCAAGAAAAAAATAAACATGTACCACTACCACCTCCCACATGTAAAAAATATATCCCAGATGAATTAAACACTTACATGTAAATAAAATAGAAATGATACAGTAGTAAAATAATATAAAATAGGGGAACATATGAGATACTCTGTGTAACCTTAAATGTAAATATCTTTTTAACAAGGACTCTAGAACACACAAAAGAAAATTAATGTTTATTAGTTTGGCAAACATGATTTGCCAAGTCATGTTTTCATGTTTTCTTATTTTTCTGTTAATTTTAGTTTATCCTAGCTGAATTATTTAGGGATGACATACACACACACACACACACACACAAAATATTTATCATATTATATTTATATATTATATCATTTAAGCATAATATACATTTGTATAAAAATATTTATATAAATATGGATGCTATATATTTATACATAAATATTATATACTTATAATATAAATTATAAATATAGCTTTAAATTTCTTCTATTTTCTGAGCAGATTCACAACAAAGGAGGGTACATTCTTATTATATACATTCAGGAAATATACATGTCAAGACAAATTTACCCTGCTAAAATATAAAATAAAATATACATGTTAAATAATCAACAGTAAGATAATTAATGACTATAATATGAAATAGATCGTGTGTTTGTTGAGCGAATATTTGATGTTCACACAGTGCTCTTGTGCTTAAATATTCTCACTGCGCTTCAGTGGAAATCTCTGGATTGCCTAGGAGACACCCCTGCAGTTTGTCTTGAATCTGGGAGATACTCTCTGACTCTGGAAATTATAAAAATTTTCATCAATGAAAATAATTCTTATGTGTAGACATACAAGTCATGTCCTGTCTCTTAGCAGTTCAAAGAACTTCCCTCTCACATTGTTGAAAAAGCTAATTTTGCCTCCATTTGCCTGTTTCCTTCAATACTCCTTATTTATAAATATGCTCTCCAGAGCACATCTCCTATCAACCCCTCTCAAAGCTGTGCTGAAATTAGTGACTAAGAACATTTCTGGGCTTAAGTATTTCTAGCATGCATTTCATCTTGTTAATATAACTGTTTATTGATGAAAATTTTGGATATCCATTTGGTTCTCTTAACAACTACATTTTTTGATATATTTCAAGGTGAACTTCCTTCATCCAAGAAGATTTTGAGGCTTATTGCAAGCAATATTAACCAAAATACTGCAGAAAGAAAAGGTTACCTTCAATATTCAAGCCTCCCAATTTCTTTTAATTCCTTCCCCACCAGCCCTGTCTCTTAATCTTGTTCCCAAGTGCCTTGAATTTCTGAGGTTGATCATTCATGAAAAGAACAAGGACTGATGGAAGGGGGAGTTTTATTGCTGAATTCCATGCAGACACATACTTAGAGAGGCAATTTCCCTTGATCTGTCATCCTGAGACCAGTGTATTTAGTGTCCTCATATTAACTTCTATCCTATTGTCTATTATTAGGCCATGTAGGAATCAATAAAGGCTATTTTTAAAAATATACATTTCTGGAGCTGGATATAGTGTTTGATTTATAAGATTCAGATCATATCCACTTGTCTAAGTACTATTTTAGTCGATTTGAGTTATATGTTATTCCCCTTTTGCCTGAAGAATTTCCATGATTCAAGACCACATGAAGAATGATGTTGGACTCTTGTGATTGTATGAAAAACATTTGTCTGATCCTGCATACCTTTGGGCAATATGTTAAGATCTAGCCCAAAACAGCAACACCTCTGTTCCTTTCCCATATACAATTAAAGCCATCTTTCAATGTTTTATATATATTTAGTCTTGAAGTGAAAGAAAACTAAACGGTTCACCGAATCCCTGAATTTCTAAGGTCACAACTACAGATTGACAAAGGATTATCTTTAAGGGAGCTCTTGTTGATTAAAGTTAAATTGAATAACATAATGAAGAGACCTTACATGAGTTTGTAGTACCGCATCAGCACCAGTTGGAAATGTTGGTTAAGTGCTTAAAGACCCTTCTCTTTTCTTATTAGGCAATTTCAGAACCTCTCTTGTGCCCATTAATTTTTTCCCCAGTTTTTTTAAAGATTTATTTATTTATTCATACATACAGAACTGGGTACAGGCTGAGATGCGGAGGGTGAGAGGATTCACCAGAGACAGAGCGGGGAGCAGAACAGGCAGATGGACAAAGTCCACTGCTGAGGGGAGTAGTGGGCGGGCCAGGAGAGGTCTGCCCGACATATGGATCTCCTCCCGGGCAGGCGGGAAATGGAAGTGGCTTAAGCTTCTTAGTGCTGTGCTTCAACCCGTAGCACCACTAGGGAGGGCCATTTTTTCCCCAAATTTTAAGGACATTTTGCATTCACAAAAACTATTGTCTTTCTTGATCCTTGACTGGAAAGTAATACCCACACACCTCAGAAGTCACCTGATAATTCCTCCCTGAGAAGGTAGAAGTAAAGGAGTGTTTCAGCGGGTCACTAATAATCTAAAATGCTGTATCCATCATATTGAAAAGGGTAGGTTAGGCTTTAGAGTTCGCTTCTTCTAAAATTAGATATTTTATTTCATTTTCTAAATTATCACATCAGTCAAGAGATGAAGTTCAGTTCCTGAGTGCATGCGACGTGAGCGGGGCTTTGGGGGGCCACTAATCACTTTCTTGACATTGCAGTAAGGGCCGTTACGTAAGAAATGGAATCAGCCTTCCTCCTGCATGCCAGGAGCTAATCCCCCATGGAAGGAAGGGGTACGGTCCAAAACTGAAAGGAGAGGACCAGTATGAATAGTGTTGCTCAGAACTTCAAGCATGAAAGCATCGCACAGAAGTTCTGAAATCGCAATTAAGGGCACCGAGTTTCCAAAACCAAACCCCAAACACGGCAGGGTCCCGGAGAAACACCCCTTAGAACAGATGGGGTGCACACGAGGATCTCTGTGTTTTCAGTTTCTCCATTATAGCCTGGCAGCAGTTCATTCATCAGGAATGTACCATGGCTGTTCAAGATATCCAAATGATAGATATTCCTTTCCTGTTTTTAGAATAAATGGCTTACTGTAATGGTGGAAATTACAGCCTCTGCTTCAAAAATTTCTGGGAAAATGAGCCATCACAGCCTCTCAACCCATTTGTCTGTTTCTTATGGCTTTCTTTTCCCTCAAGAGTCATTTTAGTAAAGGTCTAAGCAGTTGTTAAATGTTAAAAATCATCTTTTTAAAACGTAATACCTGTGCAGGCGCAAAGGTATGTGTTTGCAGTAATTACGATAGACTCATTCAGTGGTGAAATTGACTAAATGGAGACTAGGGACTAGAGGTCAGTGGAGGTAGCAGGGAAATTTCAGTGATACTACCACTCACGCGGGAAGTCTGGGGACGTAGTTTACATGTTAAGGGATGCTGCGAATAAGGATTCATCATGCAATGTTGATATGTATTCACTCGTGATTAAAATATTAAATTGTCTCCTATTTTTAGAGAAGGAATTCCACTTTTATTCTAATGCACATGGCGTGTTTTAGATTTTAAACTCATTAACTCATTGGTAAACAACATCTATTAACATTTACCAAATATTAAACATTGACTAGTCATAAATAACACCTAGTGTTCACAGAAAATATTCCTTGTCAGAACTGCAAAATTGTACACTCCATTTGATTCAGTATTTATGGTATAAATACAGGGGGATATTGACATATAAATGCATATATTAGGACCCTCCCTGGTGGCCAAACAGGTTGGAGCTTAGCACTAGGAAGCTGGCCCCAGGGGCTTCAACATGATTTGGATCCCCGCCAGGGAGGTGACCCACATGCCAGAGCAGATATCTCCTGTCTTGCCTGCTGCTCCCCTCAGCAGTGTACTTTGTCAGTCTGTCTGTTCTGCTCCCCACACTGTTTCTGGTGAGTCCTGTCACTACCCCTGCATTTCTGGCCTGTATCCCAGTTCTGTATGCATAGATAAATAAACCTTAAATAAATAAATAGATAAATTGATGCCACATATGTGCAATCAAAAGCTTGCATACTTGAAGATTTATTTATAAATATAAATATTGTTTTTAAGAAGCATGGTTATTTTTGTAATAAAAGGAGAGCTTGTAACTGTTTAACAAATGGATAAAAGAACTATAGGTAATGCAATGGCTTTGTTTAACGATTAAGTAATCCATCCTGATTAAGTAATAAAGATAGTAACGGCTATTAGTCTACTAGAAAAATAAATTACGTCAATCTGTAATTGATTGAAAATGTTCTTAGAAATACTTTAGCTTAGCCTTAAAAGACACAATAAACTTGCAGCCATTCACACTTGCCAAATGATTCATACAAGAAAGAAGTACGGATGCTGCATAATGCACTCATTACAACCAAAGATCACATTGTGAATTTTTTGGGTGAAAGAAAAATCTTGCTTTTGATTAATGCAGTTTTCCAAAACAACTAATAGACGTGACACAAGAGGCTACACTCATTTTTAAAATATGTACTTACTTATAAAACACATAATAACAAATATACTTTTAAAAACGCCAAGAAGTAACTTTACCTCATATATTTCTAAGGTGATTGCTTAAATTCCCAGTAGGTTTCTACTTTATCACTTCTACCTACTATGAGCTTAATCATGTATTTGATAAAATGGGTCTCAAAGCCTGGAAAAATTCGATAACTGCTAAGGTTGTTGTTTTCATCCAGATTTCTAAAATTATGCACTATATATTAATTTGTGTCCAGCTTCTTTCTTGCAACATTGTATCTGGGAGACCTATTTATGTCACTGAGTATAGCAGTGATTTAGTCTTTTTCATTATTGCATAGTATTTTACCTGTGAAAATATCACAGTTCATATGTACATTTTGCTACTGATGACATTTAGGCTACTGATGACATTTGCTACTGATGACATTTTAAATTATTTTGTTGTAGTAAATAGTAATGTTATTACCAGCATTTTGGCATACAGGTATGCACAATTCTATGGAAACTTACCCAGGAGCGGAATTGTTCATGTTGTCAGTATGCAATCTGCATTTGTACATATTTCCAATTGCTTCTCAAAGTGATGAAGCAACTTATATTCCAGAAAGTAGGTCTGAGAATAATCCTCCTCTTTCTTTGCAATATAGCAGGCCCTCGAGTCTTTTGTTCAATGCTATTTTGCTTAAAGTTTCAGTATCCAAGAATTTATCCATCATATTAAATGAAGACTACAATAATTGATAGCATCTGTTTTTTTCTTGGCGGTCAATCTAATGTAGTGGTATCACAAATTTAATGTACATTTCTCTGAGTATTGCTGAAATTTTACATATTTGATGAACAATTTAAAACACTTTCAGTGAAGTGAGTACTCCAGCATTTACCTGTGTGTGTGGCGGGGGTGGGGAGGTTATTCTTATTGATTGATTGGTATTCTTTCTTCTTTTTTTTAAATATTTATTTATTTATGCATACAGAACTGAGGTACAGGCCAGAATGATGAAGAGTGGGATGATTCACCAGAGACAGAGTGGGGAACAGAACAGGCCAGCTGATGAAGTACACTGCTGAGAGGAGCAGCAGGCATGTCAAGAGTGGTCTGCTGCGCCATGTAGATCACCTCTGGGGCAGGAATCAAACTCAGGCTGAAGTGGCTTTAGCTTCTTAGTGCTGTGCTTCAACCCACTGCACCACCAGGGAAGGCCCGCAGTTGGATTATTTGAAGAGACTTCTGGAATGCAAGGTTCCTCTTGACCTTAGACTCGATATCAGTCCTCATTCTGAAGGAGCATTGCTGAAGACATGGGTGGAGAATTGGCTTGAGCTGTCAAATAGAAAACTATAAAGAGAAAATCTAAATCCTGAAATACCTGCCAGTAGATTTGACTCTCTCCTATTTCTGTTAAGAATAAATGAGTTTTCAACAAATACAATTAGTCTAATTGCACTCAGATCACACAGGAATCACATGAGGTCAAATAAGAATCACTGAATTTCCAAATTATCATTTACTTATTGAATGGTCACCAAATAACTATGTCTGAAGAAACTGTTCATATTTTTACAATTCTTTTTCAGTTTGACTTATTGTCTGTGACATATTTCCACTGTACATATTATCATTCATATTGCTACTCATAAATTAAGTGGTAATCATGATGAATTTGCACTTGTGTATAATAACAGGACACCACATGAAAGGAGAAGAAGGAGAGTGATTTATTAGAACTCCTCGCTATTAAAGTTGGAGCTAAGAGGTGGAAGAGTCTCATGAGTAATAATGATCCTATTAAACCCCAAAGTAAAAGCTTCTAAGAGCAACCAAATTTCTCATAAAGATTCTTTTAGGACTAATTAGCAATATTCCTTCACTCTTGGTAAAAATGATATCAGAAAGACAAACCATTTTCTTTGTGACTGGTTATTACTCCAGCCTTGGTTGTCTTTCATGTTGTTCAGACTCTTCGTTAGCAAATTGAAAATATATGCCATCAATCCATGAGTTTTTAGAGAGGCATTTTGTGTTCTAACATATACCTGGTTCTCTGCAGACGATCCTATTTAAATACCCTAATCTTTCTGCTTTCAATCTTAAAGAATACTGGAGAAGTGAACAATTTAATGCTTGCACAGTGATTGAGGTGAAAGACTGAAAGATGTTAGTTCAGAAGGACAAAAACTGTCGGAAACATGGCTGTGAACTTCTGCACTTTAGAAACAAAAATTGGATTTGAAAAGACATCAAAACATATATGAACACACCAGGGGTTGATTGTGTTCTCCACAATCTTCAGAAACACATCAAAGAAAATCTAACAAGCAACTTCAAAAGCCTGTTAGTCTCGCTGCGAGCTGCAGTTGGGGAGAAAAGGCCTGTTAAAGGCCTTATTGAGGAAAATGACAGGATCCACACGAACACGAGGAAATTGACCTACAAACAACTCCCTGAAAAAATATCACCAAAAGCTAATACAAATTTCACCTAGAAATTGAAGTAACACCAAAGTATACTCTGGTTATAGGAGGTATAAAATAGAAACAAGGAATATAAACTGTGAAAGAAAAACTCAACTCACTGAAATTGTGTGCATAGACTTTACAAAAGAAGAGACTTAATCAATATATAGGAAGAAAACAAGAAAATTCAAATTGTCTGGAAACAGAAATATAATAAACGTAAATCCTGGTTGAATGATTTTTATTCAAAAGATATGACAACTATATTTAAACACTAAAATATCTAGCATTTTTAAATATTTAATATTAATATTTAATTTTAATATTTAAAAATATTTAGTATTACTACTAAAAAAATAGTTTCAGTATTTGAAACACTAAAAAACTGCAGGTATCATGCTTTATAGTAATTCTCCAAATTCCTATAGCTAAAACTTGGATCTTTTAACTCTTACCCTTCTAACAACTATCTCTAACGAATCTCTATGGGGTAGCAAATTAACATTTGCTAAGAGGATATAGCTTATGTTAAGAGTTTTCTACTACAAAAATTGTAACAGAAATACGCCTAATAGTAATTAGTAAAGTAGAGAAAACTTGAAAAAGTCATCTAGGACTCTGGCCTTAAAGGTGATAATGGTTTTCACAAGCGTGTATTTATTACCATATATTAAAGTCATGCATCTTTTTATAAGTCAGTAACGAGGAAGAAAAAAAAAAAACAACCTGAAAGCACACCAAGATTAATGGAAGGCAGGACTTAAACCCTTAGTTTGGCTTGCTCATTAAAGAGAAAATGAAATAAGTTACAGGATAAAATGAAAGACATAAACACCGACTACTTATCTCTACCCAGAAATAGCTATTGCTAACATGTATGACTTAGAAATACACAGAAGACTTAGATACGATAGGCAGTTCTGTGGATACTACCCATGAGCTTTATCGTTTGTTGCAAACAGAGTGGATTAGAGGCTTTTTTTAGGATTCTGGAACATTGTTCTCCACTTTCTGAAGTTCTCCTTTCAATGGCCTAGGGCTGGTGCATCCCCAGAGACTGCTTTTCTTCTAAGGGACCTGTTCTGCTCAAGGCTTTCCTCGGCCTTCAAGCAGGGGCTTCCCACAACATTTCGCTGTGTGATGTGTACATGAGGCTGCCGACTTCTTCGCCTCTGTTTCTTCAGGACAGATCTTCAGTGCCCTCTGGGCTGAAAACTTCACATAGGATCGCAGAGGCCTCTCTTATTACTGTACCACAATCCAAGTTTCTTCTTTTTTTGTTTTTAATTTATTCATTTATGCACACAGAACTGGGGTACAGGCCAAAGGTGCAGGGGTGATGAGAGGATTCACCAGAGACAGAGTGGGGAGCAGAACAGGCAGATCAATGAAGCACACTGTTGAGGGGAGCAGCAGGCAGGTCAGAAGAGTCTGCCAAGCCATGTGGGTCACCCCTGTTCTGGGATTGAACTTTTGCTGAGGCAGCTGCGGCTAGCTTCGTGGTGCTGTGCTCTAACTGTTTGCACCATCAGGGAGGGCCCTCAGCTTTTTATCCCTTTTCTCTTCCCTCACCCTTAGAAATTTTGTTCCTGAGAAAACTCCCCAAAAGCAGCACTTGGAAATATATGATTCAAAGTATTTTCTTTCTAAAGTTTTATTTATGCATATTAGAACTGGGGTCCAGGCCAGAAGTGTGGGAGTTGATGAGAGGACAGCGTGGGGAGCAGAACAGGTGGATCTACTGAAATACACTGCTGAGTGGAGCAGCAGGTGAGACAGAAGAGGTCTGCTGTGCCCTGTGGGTCACTCCCTGGCCAGGGATTGAACTCCTGCTGCAGTGGCTGTCCATTGCTTCATAGCACTGACATTTAACCCCTGTGCCACCAGGAAGGCCCAGATTTAGTGAATTTTCCTAGAGAGCTGCCCTAGTGATCCTCTGAAGAACTCTAAAATAGGGGTTTTGAGGTAGATCCGCAACTGGCTGGAGACCATAAGATCACCATCTATAGTGTTCAAAGTGGTCTCAGTTACTCCCAAAACAGGCCAGGAGAGCCTTCAAAGTGTCCTGGTGATGAAGCAGATGGACTATGTTTGGAAGCGTTTGCCTCTCTAGTGGTATCTCTCGAGTTTTTCAGATGTTTGAGCGTGTGGTAGTTTGAATTAATTGGCTGGTACTGGGGGATATTGATTCATTTAAAAAGACATCAAAATACCAGATTTATTAATACTGATCTAACACAGAGCTCAGGTTCTTCCTTAGCAGCATATAAAAGGATGTTAATCTCCTGCAGTTGGAGGGAGAAAGAGACGATCTGGCTCAGGACTGATAATAGGTGTCAAAGCTCTGGAGAATATTGAGTTCTCAGCTCTGGCAAGTTCTGCCTTTTCAAGGCCAGGGATGTGATTGAGAAGGATTGGGACTCTGGGACGTGGAATGGATAATCAATTTTAATACACTAGAAAATCTTAAGTCCCAAGTATCTGAAACTTTACAGTCTGAAAAACTCCTTTCTGATACAGACTGTTGTCTCGCCTGTGATTCAAGATGATGCAGCTATATCTCCCTTGCAAGAAAGCATTTATCTGAATTAAAAGGAGCCCCACATCTCATTCCAATCACAAGACCATTAACTATGATTAAGCTACAATGCGGACTGCCAGAAATAGGCTGGAACTGAAAAGGGAATAAAGAAAATATGCCTGCAAGAAGTTGCAGGAGCTACACAATATATATTAATAGGAGCTAAGAGAATATGGGTAGAACTGACTTTAGGGTGTGAACTGGAAGAAAGCATGGTCAAATATAAAGGTAGGAAAGGGGAGCTTATTGACAGTCTCCTAAGAGGGTGTATCACCCTGCAAGTTCCCCGAGAGCCCACTCCAACATGTGAGTAGAATGACTTAGAAACCTGGTAAGTGTTTATCAACTGTAGATGAAAAATAATTGATTTGTCATCAATAGAAGACAATGGAGGGCATGCTAACAGGACTATTCTATATACGATCAAAAACTTAGGACACCCTCATAGTCTGTGGAGGGCCGACGGCTACGCAAAGCAGTAATGCCATCCCAACTTCAGCGGTGCTTGGCAGGATCCAACTGTTGACTGAAGATACACTTAGCCACTTACCAGGTGGGCTTACCTCATAATAACGACAAGTCATCAAAAACAGTTGAGGGTGGGTGGTAGCACTTAGAGACCAGGAATCAGGGCAAAGCAATAATAAATGAAGGACACTCAGGTCAACTGGGGCTAAGGGTAGCTCATCGGCAGAGAGCCAGAGAAAATGCAAGGACTGGAGTCCCAATAAAAACTCACTCACCCTCACCCCACTTCCAGATCTGAGTCAGTTTTCTGAAGCAGAACCCAGTGAATAAGAGACCATACAGCACTGTGACACCACGGCACATGCATGTCGATGGCCCTTCCGCCTTTCCTACAAAGACATTTGCTTGAGTCCCTCCTTCATGGAAAGGAGTACTATATGGCGGAATATGGAAGCAAAATGAAAGATCAGATAAAACCATGCCAACAAGTCCTGGAATTCTGGCAGTAGCACTGAGGGTAGCAGAGGGGGTAGGGAGAGGTATGAGGAAGGGGGCTCAAGGGATTGGGGGGGTGATGATGCCTTGGGAGTGAGTGTAATATGGCAATATACATCAGAAAGGTGTGATTCTATACCTTTGAACCACATAAAATATTGTAAACCAATATAATCTCTAAAAGATGTTGACACAAAAATATGTGTAGTCCAGCAAGGGGCTAAGAAACAGAAAATGTAAGTGATACCTGAGACTGGTCATTATGCCTCTCACCCCGGGAATTGCAAGCCCATGGCCCAGTGGGGGTGGGACCAGTTTGTCTGCCCCTTAAGGACTGATATGATTGTTGCCACATAGATACTAAAGGAAACTTGACATCCAGAGCACTCAACATTGTCAGGACTGTGGCTTAGATCTAATGAGAGGGACACTCAGTGGCTGTGAGTACCCCTCTTCATCACCTGGAAAGGAGTTAACACGTCAGCCAATAGGGCCACCATCACCTTGGAATCCAGGTGCAAGGAAGCATCTCTCAGTCTACCAGGCTCCACTACTCAGGAACGTAGCGGGAGGAATAACCCTTCAAAATACATTTTTTCAGTGGCATGAGAAGGATTTACTGCATAATGGGAGGACATAAACTATAAATCGTACCACTGTGGTTAGGAGGGAGATATAGCAACGGGGTTGCTATGGACAAATTGTTATTTCATCATTTTAAACTTTTCTAATCTGGGATAAGAAACAAGCAGTCTAGATCTTAGTTTCCCCAAAGGAAAACCTTTTTATTCAATTATGTTTTAGCATGCCATATATGGAATTAATATAACTCTTTTAAAATAACACAAAGCAAAATAAGATAGGTAGGAGTAATATATATATATATAAAGTAGCTCAATTACTAAGCTTAATCAGTTTCTAAGTTTACTTCCTACCTGTCTCCTATTAGTTGAAACCTATATTTGAAGCCTGATACTTTGCTGATTCTTGCATTTATTAATTTGAATTTGCTTCAAATACTCATTTCATAAAATGTGTCTCAAGTGTTACTGTTCCCTCTTCCAACTATTCTTACAATTTTTCTTTTACTTAACAGCCTGCTTGGACATCTAATTAGCTTCAGACTAGTTTGTAACGTGCTTCAGGGCATTAACAAAACAATTACACAGTTAAAATGCTACAAACTTTTTGCACAGAGTGACTCAGTGATGGATATACAGCTAACTCTAAATGATTCTTTTACTTTATGTGGTTATATTTCTTGCACAAGAATTTTGGTTCTATCATTTATGGCCTAGTGACATTAGGAAATTAAAAACAATCAAACAAATGATTCAGTTTTCTCCTTTGTAAAATTAGAATAAAGACAGTATTTACCTAAATATCTTTGGCAAACTATAAATTGACAGAAATGGAGAAAGTACTTAAATGTATCACTTCAAGATAGTAAATAGCTGGTCTTCATTGATCAGTATAATAATTATTTTGATAGGTGTATTGTTCAGAGAGACACTCAGCAGTACTTTGCACTAAGAAAATTGAGTATTGAGGATGCTAAACAATATTCTTAAGGTCGTAAGCTTAATAAACTCTTAAGGTCTGCTTTCAGATATAAGTTGATCATCACAGTCAATGATGACACCATAATTTTAAATCATCATTTTCTATTCCCATGTTACAATCTTCTGAAGCTTCACGTGTTTGAATAAATGTGTGGTGGGGGGAGTTTATTTTGATAGCCTTAAATATCAGAGATTGCCTGAAAGGGGGCTCATCACATGTTCAGTTCTAATAAGATAACTCTTAGAACTTTATCAGTGAAATAATCGATTGACTTCTACTGCATGAGAACCTGACCAGGTATCAGTAGCAATGCAGCTGGACTGAATGAAAATCAGCTGTTACACTGGCCACCAGTGCCCTGGGACCCCACGGTCACTGGGTAACTTCAGCCAGCATGGGAAACCACTCACATAAATGATGGTCAGAAGCAAACTGAATTCTAGGAGCTGTTTTTAACCACTTGCTAATCAACCTCAGAGACAGCTTTGGGGCATTATTTATTCTGTCTTGGTGGCTAGCTATATAATGAATTTATTTTAGTATTGCTATCATTGTAATACTAATTTAGGTAATAATCATAACACTTGTAAGTTTTGCCTGGCTCATCTGTGTTATCTAATTGAAGCCAGAGGCTAAGCAATCAGGTCAGGGGCTATGAGTATAGCTAAGTCACTTACTCCCATGTAACTGAGTAAGTTAAATAATTTCTAGAACTTTCTATTTCTTTATCTGTAAAATGAGTTTTATAACTGTCATGTTTAGTGAAGACGGGCAAATGTTAGAAGAGGCCCTGTAGATAATATAGTGTTGCCAGCCAAATACCTGGTGAAGCTCATGCGTTGGGCATGAATTATTTCATTTAAATGCTTACATATGTAAGTGTGGTGGAAAGAGCAGCAGCCCACAACATGCTCATGTCCTAACTCCCCGAAAGTGAGAATGTCTGTTTGAAGTGGGAACCCACTGTAGATGCAATTAAATGAATAATCTCGAGATGAGCGTCACCCGGGATGACCCGGGGGCCCAGAGGAATCACAAGGCCTCATTAAGGAGTTCGAGTCTTGGTTTCTCCAGGTGGAGCCCATAGAACCATCGGGCTTTAGAGAGAAAGGTTAAAGCTGCACAGGCGTCGGGAAGACCCAATAATGGCGGCTGTTAGGGGTGGCTGCTGCGTTGCTGAAAGTTGGAAGCCAAAGCCTTACTCAGGCAGCTTGGAGAGCCTGAGAAAAGCAAGGAAGCAGATGCCTCTCCATCAAAAGAGTCCATGACATTAGGCCTTGGGCCTGTAGCCTTCCAGGACTGTAGGTAAGGAGTTGGCGTCATTGTGTTAGCGCAGCAAGGAGAGCTTAATTCAGGGACTCCACAGCATGTTTGACTCCGCTCCCAGACAGTCCCTTGAATATGGAGACTGGTTCACGTGGAACTTGGACAGTTTTCCCACTGTGCCTGCCCCTGCGGGGTCACCCTGTGAGCATGAGTCTCCAGGCAGCGGTTGTGTGCCTCTGTTTACCGGCCCTGGCTCTAAGGCATCTCCCCTTTCTGGCCTATTTGTCCAGGCAGCGCCAAACCCCTGGAAGGGGCAAGTACCCACACAATGGGCATCACTCTGGCCCTTGCCATTGCAAGGAGGTAAATTGCAGGGCCTCAAAGGGGTTCCCGAAGGCTTGGTAACCATTTCCTGGCTAAGCTCCCCTGTCTGGGTTACCTGCCTGTCCCTCTTATACTACAATACTAAAATTCTTTCTCAGGTCAGAGATTGCTTCTTTCGTCTATCTCTTTATAAGCTGAATGTACCACAAATGTCTGTGTAGCTGTCCAGAGCAAAGAACACCGGGTACTGGCCCCACTTAACCCCCAGCCAGGTTTGGGGTGCACGACCCTGCCTGTAGTGAGCATCCACTTGGTCCTGGATTACTAGACCCCTGCAGGATGCCAAGTGAAATGGGATTTCAACAACAGCAAATATTTTCATGCAAGTCTGTCACATAAAATGCTGCGAGCATAGTTATGCTAAGTTTTTCTGAAATTTTAATTCGTCTTGGCATCCTGTGTTTTGATGAACTCTGTATGTTCGCGTGACCTTCTGATTCCAGGCTTTGTTCTGGGATTTAACTTTGTATAATGAAAATCTGCCTGATATTAGTTGGGCCATTGGGATAGCAGTTTTATTTCAAATAGGATTTGTGTGCAAACTATTTAAATAACTCTTGGAAAAAAGTCTCCTACATTCCTGCTATTTTGGTGGGAGTATCATTACAATAGCAGCAAGAGCCTTAGTAACAGAATGATTAACATTTCAGATTTTAAAACACTAGGCACGAGCACCTTTTTTTTTTTTTTTTTTTTAGATTTATTTGTTCATACAGAATTGGAGTACAGACCAGAGGCTCAGGGGCGGCGAGAGGCTTCACCAGAGACAGAGTGGGGAGCAGAACAGGCAGATCTACGAAGTACACTGCTGAGGGGAGCAGCGGGCGGGTCAGGAGAGGTCTGCCACGCCATGTGGTCACCTTCGGGGCAAGCGGGAATCGAACTCATGCGGAAGCAGCTTTAGCTTCTCAGTGCTGTGCTTTAGCCCGCTGCGCCACCAGGGAGGGCCACGAGCACTTTTAAGCAATTTGGAATTGAAAGAATTTCCACTACTTGTCTTAGAAAACTTGATTTTTTTTTTTTTTTAATTCATTGACAGGCAATACTAATTTCAGGGGTATGGCATTTTGATCTTTGTATGTAGAGTTGATCTGTGAATGATGTGGGGGTTAGTGGCGTTGACTCAGGAACAGTCACATATCTGCATGGAGCCCTGTACTCCTAAAGACAACTATAGTTAGTCCCCCTAGGAATTGGTCTCAGGGTACCCCCCCACCCTCCTACCAATAGCCGTGGCAGCGCAAGTCAGTCAGACTTGGCATGTGGGTTTAACAGCCACAGATTTAATATCTAAGGTTCTGGGCCAAGTGAAAGAGGAACCCACAGTTAGAAAACTGCACATAAGTGGACTTAAGCAGATCAAACCCCCATTACTCATCTGTCAGCTGCATCTCAAATGATCCCCAAGTTGACTAGTGACTCTGCATTACTGCACATAATTACAAAAACAACTTTTTTTTTTCTTGTGGTGAGAACTTTTAAGCTCTACTCTAAGCCATTTTCAAATACACAGTATTGACTAGAATCCTGCTAGTACGGGACCTATGTCATGCTGAGTATCAACCTTTCACCCTCCTTTGCACTTCTGGCAACAATTTTCTGTTCTGATCAACTTTTGAAACTGTCACCTTAGTTTATATAAAATATGCATGTACCAAATATCATTTTTATTTTGCCATTGATAATACGAGTATTTTTGTGCATGCAACAGTGTTCACCAACTTAAAAGATGTGAAACACTACAATTAGAAGTTAGGTTTTCTAAGTTCTATTAAATCATGTTGAGATTCAGCTTTTCTGAAGCCATAGCTTAAGTCTGTGTAGGGACACTTAAATAACTTGGTAATACTATATTCACTCTAGTCTTATTCTAGTCAGACTGGACCACTTACAAGTCCAGGCAGTTATAAACTACCTTTTCCCATAAACCTGCACAAGAAAAGAGACTTGAGTAAGTTTCTGTGCACGAGTTAACTGTGTATACTTGAACTCCTCTCTCTCATCTGTGGTGAGAGCATTTTAAGTATTATGCATTGTCCACTGTTGAACTTTGTCTCTGTCATTCACATAAAACCAGAGAATGATAATCCACTTGTGCTGTTTTGTGTTATAAACTTTCCGTCACTAAGAAATTCCTTGCTCTGATGTGGACATCAACAGGAACATTGAATCGCTATTTACTCCTGTTTGCTTGCCATGCTTACATGAGGAAAATTTAGCTATGAACATGAAGTTTTCCCATTTCTTCAAATAAAACACAAGCCTAGTTAGGTCTCTGTGTTCATTATGGCTGAGTGATGCTTTGCCTCAACTCCAACATGGTAATCCAGGTGGTGGTGCATTTCAGAGTAGCATCCGTTCATGGGATTTCTGCTCCTACAAATGTCAAAAATAGTCATCCTCATATGGACTCTTATAAAATATGCATGTACCCACATGGAAATAACTTTGAAATCACTAGTGCGATTTGCTGTCTACTTCCTGATAATAAACTAAATGTGTAGTTTCTCCAACTTGAAATTTCAATGTAAGTTGTCTGTTATCGTCCAAGTCAACAGCAGAAGTTCTGTGGGTAGAGACCTCTACCCAGCATCCTGTAGCTTTTAATGGCCAGTATTAACACCCAGGCCTTCGTTCTAGTGAGTTTAATTGAATCATGTGTTTTTTTTCAGTAGCTATCTATTTTCAGTTTCAGTGAACCATTAATCTTGTATAAGTTGTCGAATGGGACTGTGCAATCAATTAGATGATTTTCTATGCATCAAAGCCTTAGATGCAATGCATTTATCTTTGAAGGCAGCTTTGGCAAACAGGTTCTTGTATTTTGCATGTTAATCAAAGTAGCAGGAGGGAGGTCATTATCTTTATGAATCCAGCAATGAGTAAGATGTGCGACTTCAGTCTTATGCCTACACACTTTCTTCTATGTTGAGAGCACCAGATAGCTTTTAAAGGCATCATTTATTTATTTTCTGTTATTCTAATTGGATCTTTTTCATTTTTTAATTGAATCTTATTTTTTACTTTAAAAAAATATGTATTACATCATCCTTTATTTTGGTTCAATGTATGATTTCCCCCTAAAACTCCCACCACCAGTTCACCCTTTCACCCTATACCATCACCGTTGACCCTTGTACTCTTTCCACTCCTGCCCTGTCCTGGTCCTTCCCTCCTCCCCTACAGATTTCTTGCCATTTAAAGTTAAAAAACTTGGGTAAAAGGTAGAAATTGTGTTTAGATAGGAACAACAGGCAAACGGTCCTAAAAGTGCTCATAAAAACCTGATTAGTTTCTTCCTGATGGAATCATTTGTATGCTAACAAAATTTTTGAATGAAAAGGAATGGTTTCCCAATGAGTCAAAAATAGTCCCTATAACAAGTGTTCTTACTAAGGCCCAAGGTCCGGGAGATCAATGTGTGCTAAAACGGAAGCATCTCACACCTTATTTCAAGACCATGTCAGAGCTGAGCCCCCTCTGGTAAAGGGACAGCTAGTAGCCAGCGACTGGGGGAGGCTGGACAGATCAGGTTTGCAGCTGCTTGTTGGGTTGAATGCTGAATACTTGTGTTCTTGAGCAAGTTTCTAATCTCTTCTAAAATGCCCTAGTGACATAGATGACTGTACTGTTCTAGAAGGCAGATTATGAGGATTAAGTAAATTTTGCCAAAGTTCAAGCAACTCAGTTCCTTCACTACATATGGGACACTGTCTTGGGAAGTGATGGGACACCAAATGGAACCTGATTTGAGCTGTTACGGTGATAGAGAGGGACTTCAGGGAAATTTTGCTAATAAAATATTCTCAAAATAGATTTATTCTCTATTTATTCTCTATTAATTCTCTAGATTTATTCTCTATTTATTCTAAAACTTCTATAATTATTACAAGAATAGAAAATACCTCTTTAGTGTAAACACATTATCTTGTGTGAGTTGGATATAATTTGTGTTACCCCATACAAAATGAGAAATGGATGGGCAATTGAGCTTTTATTAAATCACAGCATTTATGCTTTCTAAAATATTTCAACTTTAGAAGGAACATTGAATGCATCCTGGACATAAGCTGACTGTGGGCTACCCCCAGCCCGCAGTTCAGCGGATCACGCTCACAGTGAATGTGCAGTCTGAAGCAGGCTGGTTAGATGAGAATCCAGCAATGACTAGCACAGGAATCAAGCCCCATCTGGGTAGAGTCGCATCTTTCAGAATTTAATTCCATTTGATAAAGTTGCAAATGTGACTAAAGTATTTTTTCCCCCCAGATCCTTTGGATGAGGAATAAAGAACCAAACTGCCCCTGCTTCATGGGAAAACAGGTCCTGGAGAAGTATGCTCCCAACGGTAAGTCAATATCAGTCTACCTTCCCTGCTGTATGGAGGTAAGCCAATTATTTATTCACTAATTTATTCACTAATGCAATTCATCTTTGAAAGTGTCTTGCAAAGAACAGAATGCACTGAATTCTTAGAGAGGGTTTACACCTCAGATAACAAGATTAAATTGTTGAAACAAAGTGGATTTGACATCAGAAAGCCTTATTTCCTTGTGAAGCAAGCAATGAAATTTGCTCTATTTATTGGTTATACATTTCTTTAGAAAATTAAAACATTTATCAGCTAAAAATTTCTCTGAATAAAAATTGAAATGTTCTTAGTGCTCTTTAACATGAATGTTGTAGAATCCAGGCCAGTTTACAATCTCATTTGGCATGTGTTTTTTTTTTTGTTTTTGTTTTTCTTTTTCTTTAAAAAAACAATTTTATTTGTGACTGCAATAAAACATTGAGTGGCATCTCCCTGGAGTGAGGTCAAATCTCACAGGTGACAGTGCCCACCACAAAAATGACTTTCCCTTCACATACCTCCAGAACGCCTGGGTTCCCAGGGCCACTCTCAGCTTCTCATCTGGATGTTGTTACCTTCAGTTTGGTAATTTGCAAGAATAATTCAGCAGAATTCAGGGAAATTCTATGTGGTATTAAAATTTCCTTACAGCAGAAAGATACAAATCAAAGAGAGAAAGGTGTGCTGTGAGCGCTGCAAGGACCCCAGATGTGGCTCCCACAGCACCCTCTGGGTGGGGGCAGACCTTTTCCCCCAGCAGATTAATAGCACTGATAGATAGCAAGGTGTGTGCAGTCTTCATCATGTTTCAGTGACAAGGGTTCTTATGGGGATTTTGCTCCATCATCACAATTAAGTTCAACTTCATGCCCAATAATTCAACCTTCTCATCTCAGAGGTCGAACTGGCATCTTATGATTAAGTCCCAACCCTCTAATCACATGAGTGGTGTCTGGATTCACCAGCTCCCACACTGAGTCATCTGCATCTTAGTTTGAGCTACCTGAGGGCTGCTTATTAGCACCTAGCAGACTCTCAGGATCCCACTTGAATAACAAAGGCTGCTGTCTCTGCTGGGGGAATTCAGAACATGTAGAGGTGACTTCCTAGGACCTTGAGTCAAATGCTTACAGACAGTCCCTGACTTAGGTGGTTCCACTACTGATTTTTACCTTACAGTGGTACAAAAGCAATGGGCTTTGAAATGTACTTGAATTTTATGTTTTTCTGGGCTAGCAACTCATGGTATGGTAGTTCTTGTGATGCTGGGTGGAGGAAACAGCCTAATTCTCACAAGGGTGAGCCAGCCGTATGGTGCAGTGTGTCGTCAGCCATGTTTGTTAACGGAGAGAACCATAAAGCCTTTCTGGTTTATACTTTAATTAAAGTATCGGCAAATTATGGTAGTCAATCCTTGCATAAAATGTAGGCTTTGTGTGAGATGGTTTGCCAAATTGGAAGCGGATGCAAGTGCTCTGAGCACGTTTAAGGTAGGTCAGATCAATCAGGGCAGTTCAGATGCCCTGAGGGCCTCGTCAATGACTGACTGTATTATCAACTTACATGTTTATTGGAGCATAATAAAAGTCGAGGAATGTAACTCCAGGAATGTAACAACCACCTCCAGGACTGGGGTATAGAAGATATTAATATTTCTAAAATGCAAAATATCGCTATCAGTGACTCCATCTAAAAACCCAAAAGCCTCAGTCTCTTGAAGAAATGTTTGAGTTATTCTCTAAGGGTTCTCAGCCTCTCCTAACCCACCTATTTCCCCTTGATTCTCTATAAATGACTTCCCTGCCTGCAGAAAACCTTTCATACCTACTCATATTAGCTGCTTCAGTCCTCATGGCCTCTTTCTTTGCCATATATCATCACCTGGTAATCTGTCATCCATTTCTTTAATCTCTTTACTTCAAACAACCAGGTACACTGCAGTGAGGAGGAAATGTTCTTATCTCCTCACCTCGAATTCTTAGTGTCTCCCTATTGACACCCGAAATGTCAGGCTGCTTTTTCTGGTTTTGAAATTCCTTTGATCTGCCCATTAATAGAACCCTCCAACTACACTGAGCTTTCTACAACCTTCACTTCTGGATATTAATGTAAAGTACTTGTCCTGCATAAAAGTTAACTTGATATTTTGGATTTTTTGTATTTACTGTCTGGAGTTCATGCATTTTATCTTGATTTCTTGTAACTTACCCTGAATATGCTACTACTGTATCTAAAGCAGTTTCTAGCACATTATAGTCCTTATTCTTCAGTGAGTTCACTCTCAGGCACCAGGAACCCAGTGAGTTCACTCATAAGAAGGATATTTGAACAAAATTGACATCAGTACAGTGTTTCTAAACATAGGAAGTGTTTAGTTGTTAATCAACTGAAAATGAGAAATACCTGATTAATTTTACCTATAGACAATAACAAACTCATGCACATATTCTCCAAATAACATCAGACCACTTATTCAAAGTTTTCTCCACAGAAAGCCCAAGGATTATTACTGTGTCTACTTGTCCATCATGGTTATCTACTACTCCCTACCACTCCTTCTGATGCCAGATGCCTGCAAGCCACACATTAAATGATTCGATGTAAGCCAAACCAAAGAATCTACAAAAGCTGAATCTAAAACACAGTTTGAACTGAATGGATCCACTTAGGAGTAGATTTTTTTTTTTTTAAGAAGCATTTTAGGACTTTAGGAGTTTAGTGACTAGAAATATGGCCCAGGAAATTACCTCTTGTTGATGCAATTTGTCTGTGTTAAAGTTGGCTTCATTATATATATGGCTTATATAATGTCACAATTTTTATATACTTAACTCATGATGTCAAATGAGAAATTACTACACTTTTTTCTTTTACCCTTGTGTACCTTCTAAACTGGCCAGTGTTCTTTTAATCTTCTCTGGTTCCGTATCTTCAAACATTTTGATTGTCTAAATACAGATTAGTGTATCATCTAGATTCTACCTGTTGTTTGATTAGCATGCTATGTTTGAATCTTCCTAGATTGTCATGGTGAAGCACTACTGATAACTTTTTTTTTTTTGATTTATTAAAAAAGGTTGTAATGTGATCTCTGATAAAAGTGTACCTCTTATCCCCCATTTGACATGGTGGGGCCAATGAAGAAACAAAAAATGTCCTCTGAGACCATGGTACCTCCATGAATGTATTTGAAATAAGACCCTGAGCTAGAACTGGCTTTGGTAGATCTCTGTATGAATGGCTCTCCATAAGTTTAAACCAGACATCTGTCATGAATTACTAAATCATTGTTTTGTATGCCAGATATTTTTAAGACTATGCACTTATTCCATGATTTCTATAACCAAGATTCCTTTTTATAAAAAATTACATTTATTCTTCTTGATTTAGAAGTTCAATGCATTATCATATAAACAAAATGTCATCTAAATTTAGATTCAGTCTTCTATTCATTGTGCATATCCTTTATATTATTGACAGTTTTAATTAGCAAGTCCCCGCAGATCCTCTGGAAAGACGACTGTGAGGTTTGGGTTTGTAATTGCTTCCCAGGATCCCTTAAGTCTAATCTGGGTCTATAGGACGAGAGCCTATCGGGTTGCTGTCAGACTGGCAATTGAATTTTCTGTTCCAAGGAACTCCTCGGGAAGGAAAGTTATAGAATATTTAGTGAAGATAAGAACAAAGTTCTGCTTTGAAGACGTTTTGGTTGCAAGTAACCATCACAAGGGCTTTGGGACTAGGAATACATGTCTTTAAAGATAGTTTGTAATTCTGTCTCTCACCTGGTACCCTGATGTTCACATACACCCCACAAAGCTGCAAATTACATTTCAGCTTCCTTTGGGATAAACAGGTGCAGGTACTTGAGTAAAATATTACAGCTCTGAAAAATGTAAGTCTACGCATTCTTTTAGGAGAATTCCATGACTTCCCCAATGGCTTAGATTTTTATGTTAAGAATTTAACTTGTTTCTATTTCTAGTTATACCACCTCACCCTGCATTCAGGTATTCTCAATAAATCTCAAAGCTTTGCCTTCAATGCAGAATTTATTCCAGGTGACCCCAAGAGATAATGCAGTGAGTCACCAAGCTCTCACTTGCACATACCCAGACTTCCAATATGCAATTAGCAATGGGATGTGTTTGTCCATCCCTGATTAGATCAAAGGCCCACTTTAAATTTTACTACTTCCTTCTAACAAAATCTTTGGACCAGCAAGGTAGTCCTAACTAAACTCTGATGTGAAAATAAATGTATTAGGTGGAGTCTGGGTACCACACAGGATTTTCTGAGACTAAAGAAACAGGCAGGAAAGGAGAACTTTAGATTCTAAAACATATATTGGAAAGTTGTTTTTATGCTATGCTCGTTCTGACCACGGGTGCCCCCAAACTATAACCACCATTTGAGGTAGCATCACCTTGTGGAACTGAAGTAAATATTCAACAATAACTTTGTGGTTTGAAGCACATTCAAAATCTCCTAATCCACTTTCGTCATTTACCTTAATATAAGAGCGAAAGAAGGGAAACAAAGACTATCTTCTATATTTGTGGTGGTGAGGGGGGGAGTAGATGAGTTTCAAAGCTACAACTCAGTACCTATGCTGACCTCAAACGAAAGCAGTGAGTTATTCCAATGACAGAATGGGTCTAGTCAGGCACCGAGACAGCTGATCTAGGAGTGTGTCGGTGATGAGCCCCATGCGTGCTTCCGAACCCAAGGTTCAAATCACTGCTGGAGGCTCCCCCCCCCCGACACCCCACCACCCCACTTCAGTTCCACACAGAAAGACAGTTGGAATGCTACTACGCACATGGGCATCCTTTTTAGTTTCATAGACTCATTTAGCACTTCTGTATATTTTCACACTTTTACTAAATGATCAAGCATTTGGAAACTGGAGAAAATTCCTTCAAAGTTATTTGAAGTAGAAAACAATCAACTTAAATAGAAGTTGTTAAAAACCTGATAGATTACTTCTTTATTGTCTATTTAGGTAACACTGAAAAAGGTCAGTTAACTTTGGGTGCTAAGATAAAGTCTCATATCTTAATGCCTAGAGGAAAGTTCTAATGCTACTGTATTAAACATGCCATGCTTTGCTATATTTCACCAGAATCACCTGAAACTCCAGAGAAATCATATTCTTTATGGGTTCCATAAATGGTGTCATTTTTAAGAGCACAATTTCAAAAGGCACATATGAGAATATAGTGATATGACAAACTCTGTCTGGGAGAGTCAAACAGAAACCTAAATCTCCAAGGGGCTGGGTAGAGGTCAACATTTATACAATATTTATAATGAAAAGTCCAAGAAACATCTTTCTACTATTACATTTCATGTACATCACTACATTATCCACCATGAAACTGACACTTTTACTGGCTGAGGTATCATCACTTCAAAATCAAACTTGAAATCAAAAGCTTTTTTGGTTTAGAACTGAATACCCTGCAAAGACTGGCACAAGTTTATTTCAAGTTGCCTACTATTTTTGTCATTGTTGTTAGAAATAATTCAGTATTCGGGTGACATAAAATAATTCTGAAAATTCAGTGATCATTAGCTACTTGTTACACAGTGCTTGGAGAACTCCCTGTTACTACAAAGCAGAGATTTGGGCTCGCACACCCACGGTGTGGGATGTAAGTGGTATGTATGTGCGCCCTCATGCATACATGTGGAAAATCATGATGGAGGGACAAAAATTGCATTTTTAGAAGGTAGACGACACAAATTGGTGTCTGCTTTCCCAAGTTGTCATCTTCTGACCTATCCCTACTACATTAGTTTCTCAACTGCAATATGCAGATAGCAACTATAAATGCAGATTGTATCTGTTCGTGAAAACACTATTATGCAAATGTAATTAAGGAGGAAAGTGGAGTGGAGACCAAGTCGCTTGTTTGTAGCATGGAATGCAGCGTGCATCTCCCTCCGCCACGTGCCCCTACAGGGCTCCCGGCTCTGCTTGTTCTCTGCTTTCCTGTCACTGCAGCCCATCCTGTGCTCACAGCACCTGAGTTTTATTATCATTACTGAGGATGGATTATGCATCACTCATATTTAATATAAGAATAAAAAGAGTCTTCTATAAGCAGCATATACAGTTGTTTTTTTTTTTTTTTTAATCCGGCCAGTCACTGCTTTTTGCAAATCAAATGATGATAAATTCCAGCGCCTTTTAAAAGGTGAGATCTTTATTGAAATTAAAGTTATGGGACATTGGCAGTGTAGGAAGATCCAAGTCAATTTGTTTTCAATATAAACTTCGAAGAATACGGTGAATAGAGCCAATTTTGGCAGACTCTGGAGAACAGACTCCAGTCATCAACTGAGTGGTTGTCAGAAACTAGGGTGCAGGAAGGGGAGAAATGAGTATGGGGTCTCCCTAGCCCCATAAGTTTATGCAGCTTAAACATAGTCACTTTCAGATCATAAAAGACAACAGCTGAATCCCTGGAAAATTATAAATAATGCATGGTTCCCTACAGAAGTCACAACACATTCTAATGCTGATCAACTTCAGGTGCTCATAGTTGGATTTCAGTGAACATGGACTTCAAACAAATTTGGTTCATGCTGCCTTTCTAACCTCCAAATATGTTTGCTGAAATACATTCTCAGTTAGGAGGATGGCTGGTTTTGAACTCAAAATGCAAGCGTTCTCACAGCTATCACATATTAATACTTTGATGTGGACATATTATGCTTTTACCGCCCTTGAGTTCTGCATTGTCATGGACAGAATGTGCCCCTATAGTGTCACTCTGAGAGAATGTGTATAGTTCATTTTTTAGAATTTACGTGTTTATGTGGTGAGATCCACTTTAGAAGTGGATCCTGAAATGTAAAGCTAGATGGTAAAAGTTATTGTATGTCTAACAGCATCAAGATCATGAGTCTTCCTGAGTGCAAGTAGAGCATGAACAGCAGCTGCTCGTGAGTTCTTTGGAACCATTGTGAACTGATCACCTAAAGTGTGGTGAGGAAAAGGTCTGTTTTAATGATCAAAATCTTTTCTGAGTGTGGTTTCCACTGATAACAACAGAGCAACCCATTTCAGAATGACGTGAACATGGAACCTAGTGTTCTCATCCAATAGTACATGGCATTGACAAGCCTGTACAGTCTACAGTGGAGCTACATCGGGCTAGGCTTAAAAACCGCCAAAACCTTCTTCTAGTCAGAGATTCTTTACATTAACTGAGAGGTGTTATCAGCTAACAGTCTTCATTGCAGAAAAGAAGCAAATTCTGTGAGAAATTTTTTGCCCAGTCACTGAGGTGTCTTTGTTTTGTGTAGTGTCTCTTTTGCTGTAGAGAGCTCTTCAATTTTTTGTAGTCAAAGCTGTTTATCCTTTCCTTCATTATCCTTCTTTGGGCAATGTATCTTTAAAGATATTACTGCAGTGTATGTCATGTAGTGTTTCACCAATATTTTCTTCTATATATTTTATGATTTCAGGTCTTATGTCTAGTTCTTCAGTCCATTTTGAATTGTTTTTTGTGTATGGTGCGAGGAAGTAATCTAGCTTCATTTTTTTTTTTTTTGCATGTAGTAGCCCAGCTTTCCCAGAACCACTGTTAGACAAACTTTCTTTATTCCATTACATATTCTTTGCTCCTTTGCCAATTGTTAGCTGCCCATAAAACTGTGGATTTATAGCTGGATTTTGTATTCAATTCCATTGGTCCGTATGTTTGTTCTTGTTCCAGAACCATGCAGTTTTAATTATCATGGTTTTATAGTATAGTTTGAAGCCTGGGGGGGTGGAAGAGCACAAACAAACAAACCAAAAAAAAAGCAAATTCTGTAAAATGTGGACAGTTCTAAAATAAGCATGCACAACTTTGACTCATTATAATTGTGAATTGGCTTTTGGCCCATTGAGAAATCCTCTGGGCCTCTATTGCTTACCATTCATGCACTAGAGCACTAGCTATTATGGGTGGCATCTTCAGGATATCATCTTCTGACAAACATTGCTATGACTCACATACATTGATTACATTCGTCTCGACACCATTTCATAGGTAAGGGGAAAGGTTAAGGGCATTGTGTGTGTGTGTGTGTGTTACACCTGAGAACTAAAAGCTAGTGGCTATCCATTGCCTCTTTTGTTCAGTCTTGTTAGACAAAGTGTTGCATCATCATATCAGCCTATCAAAGAACCATGTAACTATTTTCAAAGCTCATCAGAAAGCCCATAAAGCCTACATATGCCTTTCTGGGGGGTGTTATTACAAATGCCGCAGGACTACTATCCTGAGAGTAGCATATGGTTCTTTGATGGAATGTAATGGAAAATGACAGGCTGTTTGAAGATGTTCTATCACCAAGCTTATGAATAATGCATCAGGGTAACAGGTATAATCAGTGTCATTTGAGCCTGCAGCCTCTAGAGAGACAACAGTAATATGCATAAGATCCCATGTTTGGTTCAATGATTTAGATAGGAATTTTATTCCAAAATTTCTCTTTGGAAGTCAGCTAGTATTCCATATAAAAGTTGAAAAAATATATATATTTATATCATTTTACTACTTGAGGTTAATTTGGTTTATGCTCTTTGATTTACCCCAGGAAATAAAAACGCTTAGTTAGACATATTTCAAATCAATAAATTGTGAATGAATTAATCAAACAATCACCAGAGAATGAAGTGCTTCACAATGTGTTAGTGGTGTAATTAGGATCCTGAGGATTTAATACTTTGTAACAGATATTAATCTCTATTGCTAGAATAAACCCTCCAAACAACATGCAGCATGCATCTAATTTTACAAAGACCTCTATTTTCCTATTGATTGGTTCCACAAAATACCATTTAGGAATCTGAAATTAGTATGATTTGATATTCTAATAGAAGAGTAGATAACTATTTTAAAGTTCAATTTTGTTAACATGAATTATGGATTCTGTGTCTAAAAATACGATAAAGAACATGATCCTCATAGGCAAGTAGGCACTGGTTAAAAACACCCTGATAGCTATTGCAGGGGTGTGTGTATGTGGTTGTGTGTGTGTCGCTTAGCTTTTCTTATCTATCTCCTGACTAGACAGATTAGTCAGAAAAGGATTAGATAGATTTTCAGTTGACATGCAGGCGATTTATGATGTTAACCCTTTAGGATAAGAGTGGCTGCACTTTAATTTCTGCATCTCCCCCCCCCCCATGCCTACGGGAAACTTTGCACATGATAGACTCTGCAAATATTTTTCTATTAGATCAGATTGAATGTAAAGACATTTAAGATGGGGAAAATTCTCACGTCTATGCCTACTCACAGCTAAGTCATTCAAAGGGGTGACATGCATCTGAAGAAGGTTAAACCTCACCCCTAAATCATACAGTGTGCAGTAAACCGCTTACCCCCACAAAAATAAGAAAATGCAAAAAGACCCATTATTCCAAGTGGCATTTTAACAGCTACACCACAAAAGATCCCATGGTTACCATTGAGATTAGTTTCACAAAGGGAAAAGTTTCACAAAATTTAGAAATTTAGTTAGTGATAGACCACAAATCTTTGGATGTAGGATTTTTTATAGATTCATTCCCCTCCTCCTATCTAAGTACAAATCTTTGAAAGCAATTTGACTGACTTTAAACCATTAAATTTGGAACAATGTGTTACAGCAACAAGAAGATATTAATAAATCATCTAATCTCTTACATCCACCTACTTCTACATCCACCTACTTCTACATCCACCTACTTCTACATCCACCTACTTCTACATCCACCTAAAGCATCCTTCTTTACACACAACAGCTTGCCATAGTATTCACTGAATAAATTCTGTTTTTTTAAAGATTTATTTATTTGTGCATACAGAAGTGGGGTACAGGTCAGAGGCTCAGGGGCGGTGAGAGGCTTCACCAGAGGCAGAGTGGGGAGCAGAACAGTCAGATCGACGAAGCACACTGCTGAGGGGAGCAGCGGGCGGGTCAGGAGAGGTCTGCCGCGCCATGTGGTCACCTCCAGGGCAGGCGGGGATCGAATTCATGCAGAAGCGGCTTTCGCTTCTCAGTGCTGTGCTTTAACCCGCTGCGCCACCAGGGAGGGCCAAATAGATACTGTTTTATCTAAGAAAGTCCTGTATTAGAAATAAGACAAAGTCAAAGTAGAAATTAGGTTTATCCTCCCCTAGAGAGCAATTTAGTACAATTTTCAACTCAAACTCACATCCACCCAACTTGTTGCCAGTTGGTGTCTGTGTCTCCATCTTCCCTTTTTGCTGAGATCAGTGGGAAAAAAATTAGTTAAAAGAGTTCTGTTGGGATTAGTCATACTGCGTGGTTGAAGTTGGCATGTATTAGAGCGACACCCTTTTACTGTTGGTGGATAAACTAAGCAATTTATTGAACAAGTAGCAGTGGGTTCTAGTATCTCTACCACTTCTTTCTTATCTACATTGTCTATCAGTGGCCATGTAGGTTGTTTCCTTCTGAGTTACTGTAAATAATGCTCCCATAAACTAGGAGGTGCGTAGGTTTCTTTGAATTAGGGTTTTGCATTTTTATCAGAAATAACCAGACACGGGACAGCTGGATAGTATGACAATTTTTGGAAAACTGTAATTCTGTGTTATGTTTTCACATAGTCATTCACTGGGCTAAGTAAAAATTTAGTAATTTTTTGAAAAATACCAATTTTGTAGAAAAACTGAGGTGTTGTCTAGAGGTGCAGGAGGTGAGATGACTCACCAGAAACACAGTGAGGAGCAGAACTTGATTGACTGAAGTACATTACTGAGGGGAGCAGCGGGGAGACAGGAGAGGTCTGTTGCGCCATGTGGGTCAGCTCCCTGGCTGGGGATCGAACTCATGCTAGAGTAGCTACAGTAGCTTGTAGTGCTGAGACTTAACCCCTTGTGCCACCAGGGAAGCCTGGGATGGGATGTACTTCAATTCATCACAGTGATTTTAAATTTTTATCTACCCAGACTGTCTAAAGAAGAATTCAAGACCTTGGTTGAGGATGTGGTGTGAGATTAAGCCTGGCTGGTTCTGTCTGTAGCTCCCAGAGGGGAGTCCCATCTCAGGGATGCTTCCTCGAGCCATCAAGTCAGGTTTGCAACCACTCAGTTCAGGTTGATACCAGGCTGTATTCACACACTTCTCCCTGTTTCGACTTACTCTCTGTTTCAGCATACTTCCCATGCTGACACTCATGAGCTGCTCATTTCTTGTTACTGTTCTGGCATTTAATTTTACAAATAATTAAATTCCTTGTCTATTTAGGGTGGGAAGACATTGGAAATACTTAGAATTTTTCACATTTAAAGTGATGTTGCTAGGAGCACCCTGCCATCTGCCTCCTTGGCACACCCCAAGAGATGCCCCAGGGTTAGCTCCAGCAGTGAGTGCCAGGGTGACCGGTGAGACTAGTCAGTCTCCAATTCAGTGGTGACCGTCCACCAGCTACCCGGGGCCTTACCTGCTGCAATGCTCACACCCCTGACCACTTCTGGCATTGACATGAGGCCTCATTTTTGCTCTCTGTACATGTGTGAAGATTCCTGGTTTCGTTTATATTTGTTACCTTTAATAAATGAGAGTGGTGACCACTTCCTATCACCAGTGATTTGAGTTCTCAGATTTGTAATTGTTGTTCTCCATGTCTTTTGTTCACTTTTCTTTGAAGTTTTCTTCCACATGTTTAAGCACCTAGCTGTGAGTCATAAGTACAGAGATACCTAGAATTCTAATATTCTAACAGAATTCTAATATCTAAATTCTAATATACCTAGAATTTAATTACCTATATTTTCACTATTTCTTAGAGCTTCACTTATCCTATATTCTGTATTTCCTTCTATGTAGTTTAAATATTTCCCCACATAGATTATTTTTAAGATTTATTTATTTTTGTATACAGAATTAGGGTACAGGTTAGAGGTGCAGGGGCGGTGAGAGGATTTACCAGAGACAGAGTGGGGAGCAGAGTAGGCTGCTCAATGAAGGACATTGTTGAGGGGAGCAGCAGGCAGGTCAGGAGAGGTCTGCTAGGTCATGTGGGTAACCTCCCGGGCTGGGGATCAAACTCATGAGGAAGAAGCTGTGGCTAACTTCGCAGTGATGTTCTTTAACCCACTGCACCACAAGGGAAAGCCTCCTTCCCCCACACTTAGATAATTAATCCAAATTACACCGTTTTAATTTATGATGTGAGCAACACTTCACTATTTAGTAAAGGGTTTGTCTTTGCCAACTGATCTGAAACTAGTGTCCAGCGTGGCCAAACTGTAGCACATGCATCAGTCAGCTGATGGACTCCTATCTTTCTGTCCCAGATGTAAAATCTACCTGGCACTTTGATAACTCCATAGTAAACCAAGATAACTGATGGGAAAATTTCTACTACTTCGTCTTGTTACAAGTATGACTAGCTTCCTTAGATATTTTTTTCCTACAGAACTGAAGTTTCAGATAGCACTTTGCCAGATGTTATAAGTAGTTACTATGACCATCAGCCTGAGACTATTTTTCTTAGAGTATAACTTTCACATTACATTGTGCTATGTACTATAAGTAATTGCTAGATCATATTTATTAAAATATTAAGTCTATAGATCGATTTGGAAGACTGTTTTACACTTTTTATGAAGAACATACCATCATTTTACTATTTAATAGATCTTGTACTTTCTACCTTAATGCTTATGCCATCCCGTAATTTCAGATAAAGGAATAGTGAGTGAAGTCATATTACATATTGTTAATTCCCAGTGCTTTTTTGATCAGCTACAGCTTATGCATGGAAATACAAAATTCTTGTTATGTATATAACATTATTTATTGTATAAATCAATAGAGTAATCCAGTGCAGAATTAAGAAATGAGATTATTGGGGTTAATACAAATATATTATTGAATTTGAATGCTTTATATATCTAATATGAATTAGAAATTATATATATTATACATACATATTTTATAGATAATCAAGATTTGGAATTAGAGAACTTCAAAACAGGCATTATAAATGCACTGGTGAAAATGTAGACAACATGTATGACCATTTAATGAGCAACCTAATAAATACATAAACATCAGTAGGATAATCTAGAACTGTAAAATTATCTGAAACTGAGAATTTCTAAATAGGTTTAACAGTATAATAAGAGAGACAAAAGATCATTTTTTCTGACCTCCTCTATTAGTTGAAAATTTTATCCAAAAGTAAACAACCTTTATTTTGGGATTCTTGCCCGCTTTTTGTTAGCGACACATTTTGGTAGCAAAATTGAGAGGAGCTTTTCTCCGTCTGCTGCGTATCAGTTGGAAGCTCCTCTCCGACATGCGGTGGTCTCCGACATCGGCGGTCTAGCAGCAGTCAGTAGAGGGGCCATGAACCGGCCTCCACCTTGGTCTCTCCGACAGCCGCCCCTCGGTGGACCGGGGTGAGCCTCGATGCAGCAGCTGGGCCACCCCGCTCTGTGTGTCCAGCACTCTCCTCCTGAACAAGCCAACAGGCCCGTTGTAGTCCTGGCTTTAACAAAGGCACAAGGCAAGCCAGCCTGTGGCACCTCCTAGCGTCCAAATTTGCCACGTTCACTTCCAAATTTATGACATTGATGAGAGTCATTCACACGGCAGGGCCCAAAGCCAAGGGAGAGGGAATCCAGCACATGAGGCCAAGGATGGAAGAGGGAGGGAGAAGCTGTCCTCCCAGCGAGCACCGGAAGGGGAGTAGTTCTGTTACTTAAAGCAACTCAAATACACCTCACAACTCTGTTTGGGGATAGAGGTATTAAATGAAAAGCTGAATACACTTTCATTCAGAAATTCACCATGGAAGAAGATTCTACCTTCACATGTAAATTCCATAGGATATAAAGCCATAAGGGAAAGGGAATTTATACATTAGAATAAAGTCAACACTTCATTAAAGGAGTGTAGATTCAAATAAGACAGAAAACAAAAAGGTTTGATGTATAAGCATGCACAGGCCTGTATTTCTCGCATCACCATAATTAGAAGGACCTGGCCAACTTCTATAAAGTTTACAGTGAGCATAAAGGACAGGGCTTCCTGCTGCGCCCGGACCTCCAGCTCCACGTGACTGTCTTCCCGGCACCGCATTCTCCAGGGCGGGGGGAGCTGAACACCAGCCCTGTCTCAGTGACAGGTTCAGCATTGAAGACCCTATAACTTATCTCCCCACGTCCTTTCAATTTCCTGTCCAGGCCAGATTTTCTGGCCCTGGGTTTCAATGATTTCCTGGCTGATACTTTCAAAGCTCTTGACATTTTTGATTTTCTCCACCACTGGCAGTATCTGCACATCACTCTGAACATCCACCCTCACACACCTGGCTTGCACTGCTTGTCATAAATGCCATAGACAGCTCCCACATGAAGTAGACAGACAGGCAGGTGGTGTCCCGTTCAGGCTCTCATCAGTGTCTCCACGCATCGTGGTCTTCCCCTCCCATCACCTGCAGATGTCTCGGTCCCATCGTAGAGCAAAAGGCAGGGATTTCGGAGCCAACATCTTGAATTGCAATTCCTGGCTCCTTTGTGCATTTGTGCTGGGACATTGTGCAACTTTCCCACACCTCAGTTACTGCTTTTGTAAAATGAGAATAATAGGATGAAGTTTATAATTAAAAATAATTGACTAGGTCCTCTCTGGTGGCACAGAGGGTGAAAACACAGCACTGAGAAGCTAAAGCCGCTTTCGCATGAGTTCGATCCCCGCCTGCCCCGGAGGTGACCACATGGCACTGCAGACCTCTCCTGGCCCGCCCGCTGCTCTCCTCAGCAGTGTACTTTGTCAGTTGACCTGTTCTGCTCTCCACTCTCTCTGGTGAATCCTCTCACCACCCCTGCACCTCTGGCCTGTACCCCAGTTCTGTATGCACAAATAAATCTTTAAAAAAATAAGTGACTAAAACCCAGCTGGGGGCATAAAACAATTCTTGTCAATAGTAGAAATGCTGTGCGGGTCCTTGGATCCGTTGCTAAGATATGCACTGTTGTGTGTGTGAGGTCATTCTGTCGTGCTCATCCCTCATGCTGTAATCTGGACCTCAGATTTTCCTTCCCGGAGACCACTAGAAATCACTCTTCCTCCTCCCTGATTTCCTTTCTTGCTCCCTTTAGAGTTTTGCAGCAGAACATATATTCCTCTATTTAAAGGTTTTTCTCTTCTGAAGATAGTCAGCCCACGATCTCCTCACCTTCTCTTTCACACTGTTTTCATCCCTCTCACCACTTGTCTGCACTGCTTTTCTTCCTACGTGTCCAAATCCATTGCAATTTTGCTTTTTCCCCAACTGCTCCATTTAAATTAACCCTTACACGGTCATAAGTAATCTCTTGATAGGTGACCCACTTCGGGTCACCAGCATAATACAGCACAGTGGAATGAGTCATACAGGCAGAAAGCTGGAGGAGATGGGACACCCCATCTCCCAAACTCAGCTCTGAGAATGTGGCTTCCGTCGTTGATGAGGCTCGGCTCTCAACCATCACCCAGAAGCTGACCAACCATCGTTATTTCAACGCCATTGGTATTAAGCACTATTCCAGATGTGGTCTGGAGGGGTAAGAGGAAATCTGGCACAATCCCTCCAAATGACAAACTCCAGGCACGCAGGCAAATGGTACTTCGATCAAAGCCTTCTGGTGAGCTCTGATGGCCTCGGTGTCCCACTGCCGGTGTGCAAATGCGTTTCAGAAATCTGGGAAACTACAAATTACACAGAAATCTATGTGCATACCAAATGAGGAAAGAGAGGCACTGGTCTTTTAAGGAATTTCCCCATCACAATAAACTTGTTTTTCTTCTTTAACGAGCTCCCTCTCTGGACAGCAACATCGCAGAAAGATCGCTTCATTCTTAACTCTTAAAGCAACCCTTCATCTCAGAGTCCTACATTTTATTTTCTTTTGTTTACTCTCCTGCCTCAAAGGCTCACTCACTCATCCATTGGTCTGACCGTGGGATGATTTCATGTGAACTTTCATTTTCAAATGTATCAATGATATTCACCCTTTGGCTGTGTTTTAACTTAGTTATTTCTGTTCCTCACTGCAGACCTTTGCAGTGGGTGACCCAAATCTTTATCTGATGTGTTTGGGTTTTTTGGGTTTTTGTTTGTTTGTTTGTTTGATCTGTGGGCCATCACAGGGTTAGTCATCCTAACCCACATGCAGCGGTGGTTGGTTGTAACTTGCATTTCCGTGAGCCTTCTCCGTGCTCACTCACCATCTGTGCATCTCCTTCAGTGAGGTTCCTCTTGTTCCTTGCTCTACTGTTGAGTTGTTTTCGGACTGATGATGTTAAGAGCTCTTGTATATTTTGGGAGTCCCTGGTCAGATGTGGGTCCTGCAAACACTTCTCCCTTGCCATGACTCGTTTCTCATTCTTTTGATATTGTCTTTCGCAGAGCAGAAGTATTTCAGTATTAATGAAGTCCAGTATGTGGTCTCTCTGTTGGTAAAATGAGCCTGTGCTCTCCTCTCACTGAGGGCAAAAGTCACTTCAATTGACTTGGCTAATTATGTGACAGCAGCATTCAGTCTTTGTAAATGTTTTCATCTAATTTCTCTACAAAGGCCGAGCAACCAAAAATTACAATTTTAGTTATAAATACAGGTTTCATTACTAATCTGGTTTGTTTTGAATTTAAGTTCCAGCTACATGAATTTTAAAGTCTTCTGTTTGTCCTCTTATACTACATTTTAGATAATCTCCAACACACTGATCTAATTATAGAACCTGACAGGCAATATTAAAGTATTGCCTGATACTGATAGAGCCAATACATTTTCCTTAACATCTATGATTCTTGGGTCAAATTTGACCTATTCCTATTTTTTTTTTTTTTAATCAGCTTTTACTGAAACATGCTGCATGCACACATTTATGTGTTGATGTTGGTTCCTTTTCTGGGGTTTTGGTAAGAGTTGAATAGTTGGCTGCCTCCCAGCTGGGGTGCTCCCCCCGTGTGCCTATCTTCAGTGTCCTGAAGGAAGTGATGACTAGGGAGCCTGCCTGTCCGCCACCTTCTCTGGCCCTATCTAGGTCATCATCTTATGTGAGTTTAGGTCTTTAGTATATTTTAAAAATTCAATATTTTAATACAATTATCAATTTGTGAGCAAAGAGTGTTCCTCTATTTACTTAATGGCTCGGAACCAGCAGCTCTCCTCTATCCTTCATTCCTACTTAATCCACCAAAGGATTTTCGATTGATATTTTCAAAGAAACTATTGGCCTCATTGATTTTTTTTTTCCATTTTCCTGTTAGCAACTTTCTTCAATCTTTTTCTTTAAGAATTATTTGTTCTTTCTATAGTTCCCCAGGTGGGTGGAAGTTTTAGAGGATCTATTTCAGATATGTTCTAATATATGCACTCAGGGCTAACTTTTCCCCATAAACACTCATTGTACCACATCCCAAATGTTTTCATTACTGGCATTTTTGTTTCAATTTCAAAACCTCTCCTTTTGAAACATGATTTGACATATTTCACTTGAAGTGTAGGTTCTAAATATTTGCAGATGTTACAGCGTTGTTTGCATTATGTCTTATTCCATTGCTATCTTGGAACATTGTCTATAGCAGGGCCGTAATTGTCCATATTTGCAAGTGTGCTTTTGGTTGAGAAATGTGGTCCAACTTGATGCATTTCTATGAGAACTGGAAAAGAATGTGCATTCTATTGCTATTTCATGAGCTATTCTGAGTGTCAAATGGACCAAAGTGATTGATGCTGCTGCTCACATTGTACAGATGCTTGATCAATTATTACAGAGCTATTCCGGTGATGCCAACCCCAATATTGGATGTCTCTTCTCCTTTGACTTCTATCACTTCTTACTTCTGCATCTTTCTAGTCTTTTTTCGGTGCACACAAGATAAGGGCTGTTCTGGCTTCTTGAGGAGTTGTCCCTCCCTATCTCTATTCCATTTCCTTTTTTATTCCTAGGTGATTGCTATGACATCTACTTTTTCTGAAATTAACATGGCCCTGCAGATATTTTGCTTGTCTATTTTCCTCCTATTAAATACCCAAATCTTTTATTTTGATTAAGTTTCTTTTTTTAAGATTTATTTATGCATACAGAACTGGGGTACAGGGACAGTGAGAGAATCCACCAGAGACAGAGTGGAGAGTAGAACAGGCCAACTGTCAAAGTACACTGCTGAGGGGAGTGGTGGGCAGGTCAGAAGTCTGCTGTGCCCTGTGGGTGCCCTCCTGGGCAGGGATTGAACTCATGCTGAAGTGGCTTTAGCTGCTTAGTGCTGTGCTTTAACCAGCTGTGCCACCAGGGAGGGCCCTTATTAGGTTTCTTATTCATAATATATAGTTTTAAGTTTTATCAGTTCCCACCTCTTTTAATCGGGGTATTTAGACTATTCACACTTCAGCGATCATTGCTACACAAGATTTGATGATGAAGTTATTAATAACTCATATCTACTTGTTGATTCTATTCCTGTTCTTTTCTCTCCTTTTATGGACTGACTTTAACTAAATATCTTACAGAACTTTTGTATCTTCTCATCACATTGCTAAACATTCTGTGTAGTTTTTCTTGAGTTTACACAATAAGTTTGTAAATCAATTGTATGTTTGGAAATAAACTATATGTTCCTATTGAATGAATGTATTAGTAACAGATAACTTATGGAGTTAAATTCCCCACATCTACCTGCTTTTTTGAGATGGTAAGTTCATCCATCAGCCCTGTTCGTAATCACCTATTGCACCAACACTATTTAGGTCCCTGATTTTAGGTCACAGGAGAATGTGAAAATAGTAATACATATTTTACTTTCATTTCTTCCTCCTTAACTCCCACGCTTTGTGTGACATCCAAGTTCTGAACTCTTTATTTTTTGAACAGTGTAAGTTTTCTTATAGGAAAGATGTTGTCAATAAATTATGTCTTCTCTGTGAACCTGATTTCTCCTCACATTCAAATACTATTCTCTGACCTTCTTTACTTTCAAAAGTTTAAATATTTCACTCCACTTTCAACTTCTCATGCTGAAGTAATTTTGACAGACACCTGCTATTGTTATTTCTGTTTATCTGTTAATGTGTTTTAATCTGAATCGCTTTGTAATTTGGGGGTTTAACATTACGGTAACTTGCTTTCTCAAAATTCTGGAGTTTAGAAGCCAAACGTTTACAAGTAAGGTATTGGTGGGTTCTTGTTCCCTTTGAGGCTTTAGTAATTAAGACTTTGTCCCTTCAAGTTTTTTTTTTTTTAACTCTGCAAGACAAATTGTGTGTTATTACATTTTATAGTTTGTAGGTGTTCATCATTATCAATGAATGTCTGTATCTACCTTATTAACCTTTCACTACTAAAATTCCAGTTCTGTCCTTCATATGATTGACCCCAGCACCTCCCCTCTATTTTTCTGGTAACAATTTGGTGTTACAATTTACAAATTGACCTCTTCATTTATTTCTCATGCATGGAATCATGTGATCTCTTAACTTCAGCGTTGGTTTTCTTCATGTTGGATGTGTTTGCTCTCTAAGCGCTCATCCTGGCTGCTGGACCCGCCGTGTGGTGATTCTTCCTAGGGTTTAAGTTTTTGGCTGTTACATCAAGTAGTCTCTGTACTATTTATTATTCCAACCTTTTGTTATTCCAACCACACAGATCGTATTTTCCCACAATTCTGCACATTCTTTTTTTCTGAACTTTTGTTTATTTTTTTTTTTTTCTCAGCTTGTGGTTGGTCTTTAGTTGATGTTGTCGGTAGGCATTTGTGCCAAGATTTCAGATCCTTCCAGTGCCTTTGCTGTGTTGGCTATGTGTGGCTTTTTCACTTTGATAATTACTCCCACTTAGAATGCTCACGTGCATATTTTACCCTAGTTCTTGCCTCCCTTCACTAACTACTCTCATAATCTATTTCCTTGAATTTGTAGACACATGCACACACTCGTACTCCTTGGGTGAGATAGATGATTGAAGGGAGTTGTTCTTTTTCATCAACTAAATTCAGACTCTAAGTCTTTTTACTGGAGGGGAGATACTTGTTAGCAAGAGGATTCTGATTATAGTTTTACAAGGGTTGTTTTTCCCTTCCACTTGCCTAAAGTATTTTGGGGAGTTTTTTTGTTTGTTTTTTTTTTTTGTTTGTTTGTTTGTTTTTGTATCTTTACTGTAAGAACATGGTAGATTCCACTGCTAGTGACTCCCAACGCCATGGTCGGTGTTGAGACCCCTGCTATGAGGCCCTTGAACATTTTCCTTGATGATAACCCAGACCCAGTCTCCCACAGTCTCCATACACACCACTAAGCTTCCGGGCTAATTAGGGCGGAAGTAGTTTCTGCGCCTCAGTGCGGTCTTGCTCCTAGATACACCTGCTTCTCCACACGTCAGGGAAGCACTTTGCCAAGCCTCAGTTCCGGTACAGGTCCTGGAAGTCATTGTTTTGTCCAGTTTTCTTTTGTTCTAAGGATGAGAGTGACAACTTCCAACTCTTCATGTCGTGGCTGGGACTAATTCCCAGTACATCTCCATCAGAATGTGATGATGGTAGAGGTTCTGAATATTATGAACAAGAATCTATGGAGGGCACATAGGTAGTTTTATTTTAACAATACTGTTTATTTTAACAATGCTGATACTGCCTACCCATACAGAAATTATTTTCTAGAGAAATGTCCTAGGCATAGACAGGCTTTAAAACATATATATTTTTTTTTTTTCTCCACACTTAACTGTGTCCAAAAAACTTGAATAATTTGGTTGCAAGGTCTAGGGGTTGGTATTATAAAAATAACTTAAATATATATTTATGTTATAGTTCAAGAAAAAAATGAAATGCTCATGATATGGAGAAAAGAAGCAGATGCAGTGAGAGGTGACCTGAGAAATTAGATGTTGACAGTGTCTGGGAGGCTGCATTTGAATTGTTTCTCCAAGTCTCCCGACTGATTATATCTTATCTGCTCTGCATTTCAATTAGTTCTTTTTCTGAGCTAGTGATGCCATTTGTGAGAGTACCCTACATTCTCCCATATTCAGAAAACATTTTTCACTCTCAGCATCTGATCCTACATTATCTTTTTTACTCAAGTTTTGTTTTTTTTTTTTAAGTCATCAGATGACACTATTAACATATCACCCTCTACACTTCTATTTTAGGAAAACATCTATTTAGGGGCTTTCTGCTGGGATATTTTTAAATACTTTATGATAAGGCCACCATGAGAATAAATTATTCAGAAGCAGTTTAGAGATGTGAAATCCTTGCCTAATGCAATCTTCTAGTGCCAGGAGAGAATCACATACCTTATTATGTGCTTTGGCACATACGGGGAGGAACCAGGCCAAACAAGCTTAATTTTGTGGGAGACTCTCTCAAGACATTTTTCTGAGGCAGTATTTTCTCCACCACTGTCTCCCAAATCCCCTTCCCCAGAGTTTCAGGTATTCTTTACCATAAACCTTGCTTTTCCTGTTGCAGTGGAAGTAGTTGGAAATATCTCATTTGCTCCTCATTAAAATAAGTTTGCTGAATTCTGTGCTGTTGATTTAAATATGCAGAAGGTATCATTCATGTTCTGCTGATTGGAGGTTGGTTTGGTTTGCAGCAAATATCACTGGCTTTTATCGAGCGGTGTCTGCTTCCTTCAGGCCGTGTTCAAAGTAGGTAGCGGCTGGTCGATTTAGCCAAGGAGTGTCCAGAGTCATCTTGGGAAACACTAACGGGCCAAGAGCTCCCCTCATTAATTTTTATTTGTGATAAGGACAGGAGAGGGGAAGATCATGAAAACAGGCCAGGCATAAATCCTAAAGTCCTAACTGCTTACCACTATATTGCCCTGCTAGTTCATCCTGGGGACAGAGAGTTTAAACAGTGTTAAGTTTAAAATCACATGTGTTCCAAGTTGAAATCCATCTTCATGGGTACATATCCTTTGCGACTTATACATCTACACAGTTGGTTTAATTTTATATATGGCCAAATATATTGGTTCATACGATGGTCCTTGCTCCTTAGTATTTTGGGGTCATAGAGATCACACCTCCTTTTCATTTATTTCCCCGTGTATTTACTGAATAACAACTTATGGGTTGTTGATTCTCTGCCAAGCCATGAGGTAAATAAAAATCACAAGCACACAATCCCTTGCTCTCGATGAGGCTTTTGGTTACAAGAATGAAAAACTGCAAGTACAGTGCCTGAAAATTTTTGAAAGACAGTGTTTCTTCTA
>NW_004567117.1:42599942-42603411 GCF_000260355.1 Condylura cristata | reverse complement strand
CCGCCTTGTGGACACTCTTAGAATGACTCTGGGCACATCTGACTCTTCTCTGTCAGGGCTGGAGTGGGACTTAACACCTAAGTTTGGGGAAACAAGACTTGGGTTGCTCAACTTTTATGTCTTGGGTGACAGTTGCCTGAAGAAATAAATAAGCTTCTCTCCTCATGCTGGAAGTTTTTCAGACTGAAACCACGGCTCAGGATGATACCAGCACCTCCTCTCTCAACCTGGTGACTCATCTGTCTCCCAATTATTACAAGTTCAGCCAAGGAACAGATCGGGAGATAATTTACTGAGCCCCACCACATTCCCGGAATACAGTCTCTCCATATGTCTGTCAAATGCAGGCTTACTTCCTGGTTCATTTCCCCAGGGAGACAAGATTAATTAATTGGCCCTGGTTACTATTTGCAGACGGCAGGCTGTTGAGGAAGAGCAGACTGACGTGCCCCTTTTCTCACAAGAGACTTGGGTGATCTGCGCCTGGGCTGGAATAGAATGAGGAGAAACACCAACCTCTGTACACGTTTGCACACTCACTGCTGTGGCTGCTGCTGCTTATTCTTTAGTTTGATCACTAAGTTAGTTGAGTCCTCAGAAAGGGAGTAAAATTTAGCACACTGACATCCACTTCTGAGACCACTAACATTTTCTGGTCCAAGAATCAGGAAGAAATGAGCTTTAGTCACTTTTTCTCCAACTTTTATCTAGTTTTATAAATAACCACGCTTTCACACAGCCGTGTTGGGGGATGATGGGATGATTCACTTGCAGACAGAAGCATCCGGCTCCTGGTATATTCGGTGAATTTAGGTTTAAGGTTGTACCCGATAACCCTCCCACCACCAAGGCAACAGCCAGCGCCTCCCAAAGTCTTCTCCTTTCCTTTATTTTTTTTTTAAATTATATTTTGTAAAGATCGTTCACAAGACTTCTACACTCATAGCGAACTTCAAATACTCAAAACTGTTAGTTGCAGGTATTGTGCTGATAGTCTGCATAGCGAAGTCTGCAAACCTGAAGCTTTGTTACTTTTCACCATCACCTTCGAATTTTAAAATAGTTGTTTTATTTCCTTTTATGTTTATGAGGGAGAATACAGACTCCAAATCACAATCTAGTTTATTTTGAAGCATGCTCAAGGCGAAGGCGACATAGCCACAGCCATTTTCTACCCCTGAACTTTCAGCCTGAGTTGCGGGGATCCCCTGCTCCAGTGTTCAGACAAGCACAGGAGGGTGCCCACATGTTCTCAATTCATTTTCTGTCACCAAGAGGAATAATAGTTTGGTAAAAGTCAGCTACTTGCTGAATCTTGCAACAGCAGGTATTAAGCAACTATTTTGGAGTAAACTGATGAATGAATTCCTAGCTGCCTGGTCAAGCTGGAGATGTTCATCAGACATAGCCCTAAACCCGTGCAGGTGGGAAAGGTGGAGTGTTCCAAGTTCAAGGGGTGACCTTGAAGTCCAGCTGCCAACTTCTTAAATCAGTCACCACCACCGGAGGTTTGTTCAAGTATGTATGAAAAGAAAAATGAGAAAACATCCCTGTTTGTATTCTAAGTTGCTTCTGATCTCATACTTTTCTTAGGCTATGACATTCTAGATCTAGGAATTATCTAGATGTGAGGAAACAGCTGACACGCAAAAATCTACGGTTCCTCCCGTGAAGGTGTTGCAGGTTTGTGAGCTGTGAGCTCTCTTTGCTGGCGGTGGGGTTAATCCACCTTGCCTGGGGGAGGGGTTGCCACCTTTGCTAAGGAGCCTGCTACCCTGAAGCCTTTGGTGATTAATAACACTACACTGGTGGAACCTTTGTGGGAAAGTCTTGTGCTTCTTTTGTTAAGCGTGCTTCTAGCATTAGGACGGTGGCATTAGTATTAAAGATGCTGTTTTGAAATTAATTTTCTGAGTTTTCATTGCTAGTAAATAGAAAATTAAGCAGTGATTATTTGATTTTTTTGTGTCCCATGTTGAATCACATTCTTACACTGCATTTTTATACATTTTTTTGGTTTTTCCAAGTACCAACCCAATTACTTATGAGTAATGGCAAATTTAGTTCTAACGAGTGATTTTTTTTTCCTGCATCGAACATCATTTATTATAATTCTAGCTGTGAGATTTTACACAGATGCTTTTCACGATTGGTTTTATTCCTAAATTATTCAGTTTTGATCATAAATAGGAGCTGGTTGTGTTCAAGGGGCCTGCTCATGAGTAAGCAGGTGAGGGGAGCTTGTGGTTGTGCTGTAGTGTTGAATTAGGTGGCTACTTTGCGTTGCTGAATAAGGTTCTTGGTCTTACTTTATACAGAGAGGGACTTGGAGTTGAAGTTCAAGAATTGCAGCTGTCGTTTTCTTGTACTTAAAAATTTTTTTATTAGTTAAGTATGTTTTCAATTTTTATGTTAAAATGAGTTCAGAGATATTCTCTGTGCCTTTGTTTTCTGAGTGTATAATTATTCTTCCCCCTAGTAAATGTTAATTGAAGTCCATCACTGACAGCATCTGAGTCTTTGGCTTTGTGAGATCTGTGGTTACAAGTCACATTTTTTGTGTTTATAGCAGAAAAGAACTGTTCAGCTTTTCCATTTTTGAGTCCTCTTTCCCAAGTTAAGTTTTCACCAAGTACTTTGTTGGCTAGGCTCATTATCTTTCTAGAAGATCTCTCTGATTTCCTCTGTCATTCTTGATTTTTTTTAAAGAGTTATTTATTTATGCATTACAGAACTGGGGTACAGGCCAGAGGTGCAGGGACAGTGAGAGGATTCAGCAGACACGTAAGTGGGGAACAGAACAGGCAGGTTGACAAAAGTCCACTGCTGAGGGGAGCAGTGGAAGGGGCAAGAGAAATCTGCTGTGCCCTGAGGGTCAGCTCCCTGAGGGGGGATCAAACTCACAGTGCAGTAGCTGTGGACTGCTTCAAATTGTGCTGCATTCTAACCCACTACACCATCAGGGAGGGCTCCACTCTCGATATTTATAAGGAAAATCCCTCTCCTGGGTAAGTTCACTTGGACATATGCAATTTTATTAATCTTTTAAAGTATCCATGTTTAGATTTGTATTTATCACTGTTGTATGTATCCATTTTATGGTTTCTGCCATTCTTTTTTTTCCCTTCATACACTGGGCTAAAGATATAGTATAGCTTTCTTTATATTCTAAAGCTAGAATTTTGCATTAATTTTACACATTTCTTCTTTTCAAATGTCTTTAGACATACACCTTGTGTACCGTGTTACTGCAGCTCAGACATTTTTCTGTGTATTCTCATTAACATTCACCTTGAAAAACGCCCTTTTATGTATTCTACTTTAATTACTTAGTTATTTTGAAGTTGCATTGCTTAATTTCCAAGTGTAAGGGAATTTTCTAATAGAATTTTGACAGTGATTTTTAATATATGTCAGACAAATTTTGTACTAGGACATTTATTCATTTTCATGACTTTTTTTTTTTTTT
>NW_004567117.1:42590966-42599797 GCF_000260355.1 Condylura cristata | reverse complement strand
CCCACCTAGCTTTGTGATTTTTATCCCTTCCCACTAAGTTTGTGCACTTCCCTATCGACAGCCACATGCCAAACTGCCTTGTCTTCTGGCAACGTCGATCCCTCCGCATTAGGAGTGGCCCTCGTCTTATGAGCGTCCTTGTCTTGACATGCGTGGTCTAAACCAAGGCCTGCTTCACCATCTATCATGAGTGCCTGTTATTTCTTGCCATTTCCCTTTACATTTTTCCAGCTGCCTTTATTTTTGAAGTGTGCCTCTTAAAAAGAAAATACTGATGAGGTTTTTATATCTAATTTGACAATTTATTCTTTAAAATCAAGGGCTTAATTTACATTTAATGGAGTGTGATACAGGTCGTCTCTGTTTCTTTAGGAGTTTTATGTTGATTAATCTATCACTTTTAGTATGACACCTGTCTACTTTTATTGGCTTTGTAAAAGCTAAACCACATAATTTTATGCTTTAATCTCTTCCAGGGCCCAGTTTTTCTGATCACACCAAAGTATTCTCTAAAGTTGCAGTTACTCTCTTCTTGAACTGCAAACCCTTTTTCCATTTGTATTTGTTCTCGGATACTGATGATTCTGTGGCTTTTGCCCAAGTAAGAGAGCTTTGATTTTATGGAAGTATATTCAGCAAGTTTTACTTGCACTCTTTGCTAGTCAATATTTTCATGGAAAAATTCCCTTTTTATTGTACATGGTACTTACAGACTGCCAGGCAAAAAAGCAAGATTTTCAGGTTCTATAGCCTAATTGAAACAAAAGTTCCAATCTCATGACAGCTCTGAACTATGGTTTGTGGAGAACAATTAAGTGGTCTCTAAATGGAATGTTATGTTCAACCAGTCACGATGCTATACCCACTGTTCTTCATCCTCCTTCTAAAACAGGCTTCTATAGGGTCAACAGGTAATTAAGTTCTCTCTCAGAGTGGTTGAAACATTCAAACATTGGGGTTTAATTCCCTGTTCAAAACAGCAGTGTGCGATCAAAATAGTCACTGGTTCAAAATTCTCATCCAGGTGCCATCCACATGGCCACATTAGGATTCTGGAGGGGTGGGGGTGGGTAGAGAGGTTTTACCTGATGTTCCAGATGCAGCAAATGAAAGCATGATACTTAAGTAGAAAATGTGAGTTAAAAGAATCCTGGTAATTTTCAGGGCCCTGAAAATCTCAGGGAGTATATCCCTAAACGTTTCTTCTTTTCCCTAAGTCAGGCTTGTTCCTAAACTTCATTTTATTAATTTTTGTCTATAGAGAATGAAAATACATATTTTGCCATTGCTACTGATTCCCAATAACCAGCGATGTCCATATGTAATCTAAAATTGATAGAGCTCTTGTCTCCATTCTCTAGGAAACCAAGTGTTTAGTGGAATAAAAGTGTCCATATTAGTTTATTGATCATCAAGTGTTTTCTAGATAATCAAAGTGAAGATTCAAACTTTGGGAGCAGTCCCAGCAGATGTTACTCTGAGAACCATTGCAATATTCACAAGTTGGAATTTAGTTTATATATAGTTAGCAACAGTGAGTCACTGATATTAAAAAGTGCAATTACTCTTGACAAATGGGATGCCTCTGCTTTTAGGTTGTTTTGACTTAAAGATGTGCTGATGTTATCTATGTGCAGAAGAAACCAGCGCTGGGATCTAATCTCAGCTCTCCCAAATGCTCTGTGTTTTACAATTTTCTTCACACAGGGCTTGGTCATTAGCAGGGTTTAGAAATGATTTAACCTGCAGTTGCATTTTGTATGGGCAATAGTTTTTACATAGCTCTGACAGATTTCAAGTCTACATGGTGATTTTGCTCTCAGCCTGGTCAAGTAGAGGATTTTACAGGAAACGAGGAACCCAGAACAATCACTAATATTGTTGCTTGCCAGATTAGTGAATCTCTTTGCTAGTAATTGTTTCTTTCCTTATGAATTACTTCTTTCTTAAGTAATTTCTATCATTCAAGTTGAGTGGCCTGTATGCCTCTTTTAGTGGAAAAGGGTACACAGGATAGCTGGAGGCTATGACTGTTTACATCCTTTGACCAGTGAAAGACTTCAAATCCAGTCTCCTATTCCAGCACCAACTCTGAAAAGACACATCACATCCTGTGGGTTTGCAAGTCCAGCTTATGGACTGTGGCCCTTCCATCATCTATTTCCTTAGTTGAAACCCTTGGGTTTCTGTTTCAGAGGTTCTCCTGGGCCAGGAGTTACCCTGTCTGCATGGTTGGAACAGAAAGTGACGCAGAGGTCTGGGAAGACAGCAGATTAAACAGGGTGACAGAATTTCATAATGCAGAATTCTAGTAATTCACCTAAACAATCAAGAGAGGCTGCCAACTCAACAAGCCAGGATACAAAGTCAACTTTGGAGGCCTCCCAAGTAAACAGAAACCGAGAGCGACAGATCAGATAGGCAAATGGAAAGTCAATTTTGGATGAATTTATCAGCACGTGTACTGACTGGTAAGATTTATTTATTTTGCATGATGCATTGTGAAGCCAGTGCTGATAAAAGAACGAGGGCATGGTGTACAGAAATGAGTTGACACTCCAATAAAAAGCACTGAAATCTTTTCCTTGTTATCCTTGCTGAACAATTTGTTGCACATAATTAAATTACAGTAGGCCATCATGACTTGATTCCAAAAACTTTGTGTAGTGCCAAGAACTCATTAAGGACTTTTGGTGTGAATCGAAACTGGACACATCAAAAAGCGTGGACCTGTTTCCATGTTTTTTGCTCATAGGCTTAGAAAAAAATCAGGAAAAGCAGCCTGTGGTTTTCTGTAGGACATCTTTACTAATCTTTCTCTTTGGGCCCCCTATATTTATACTTAGATCAAAGAGAAATAGAGACACTGTTATTTCACTGCCTTTAGAAAGGAAAGCAAAATATTGAGACAGATGAATGAGTGTTTTGTATTTAATTCAAAGTTGGTGGTTTCTATGAAAACTGCCAGCCAGATTTCCCTTTCGATTTTCTTCTCTATTGTCTTCTTTTCATTTTTACCTTTTTATTTTCAAGTGAGTTCGAGACAGGGCCTGAGTATGCAAAGGGAACAGGGCAGACTGGAACGGAGGGGGTGAGACAGGGCGTCACCTGTGCTGTTATTATCCAAGCTGGTAGGGTCCTCCCTAAGGCCTTTGAGTGAGCTCCTGGGAAAACCATGTGAGGACCACCGTCAGAGCTGGTCTAGTCCCAGTGCCGGACAATTAAAGACGATGCATGTACTTGAGGCAGGCACAAAAATCGACACAAGAAACCAAACAAGGAAAACTGAGATCAGTCAGAGCCCAGTCCCAAGCAGAGCTAACCACAGTGAGGACCCTTCCCTAAGGTCACTGACCAGGGAGGGAGGCAAGCAGGCAGGCAGGCAGGGGTGGGTCTACAGGGTCACCACCCGCACCTGTTGCAGCCATTTTGAGAGCTGGCCAGGAAGAGACATTATATAAATTTGGAGAAACAGCTCCAGCAGTGAATGACTGAACATTGTAGAAAAAACACATCGACAAAAATATATCACTTTAGTATTCATTATATCTAAATAAGTATTAAATATACATGACTTCATGTCATATGGTTCACACATAGATCTTCTCTAACATAATGTGAGCATGTTTTGTAATTCTCTCCAAGGAGCAGGGTTTCTGGCTTTTATTTGTTGTATGAGGGCATGGTGAACTTGGAGGAAAAAGGCAGTGGAGCAACAAAACCACCCCTGTTCCTCCCCAGTGCCCTACAATGCCTACATTGTACATAGATTTTTTTTGTTTGGGGCACACAGATTACTGAATTTAAAGAGGCAGGTAAATTAGAGGGCTCCCTGGTAGTGCAGAGGTTAAAGTCTCAGCTCTGTCAAGCTGTCCCAGCTCCCCAGCCACTGAGGCCTGAGTCGGTCCCACCCAAGGAGCTACCCAGGTGGTAGAGCAGACCTCTCCTGTCTCCCCCTGCGCCCCGTGCATTCCAGACCACCTGCTCCCCTCTCACTGCATAAAGTGAGTATTCTCACCCCCTCCATCCCTCTGGCCTGTACCCTAGTTCATGTGTATATAAATAAATAAAAATATCAAAGAAAAAAGAGACAAATTTTAAAACGTTCCGGTAGGAAAATCAAATTCAAGCATGCCATGGTTTCTGCAGGTTTTAGCCCCAACTGGTCCTTAAATAAACTATATATCTTCTTTACCGAACTCTGAACTGATTGCTATTTTTCAGAAGTAACACGTGTTAACATTGAGCACACAAGAAGCAGTCTTTCCCAGAGTAACTTCAATTGTGGTTTGTTTCCTGAAAAATGATGCTTCATGATTACTTTAAATACTGCATTGAATATTTCAGTGACATATTCTCTATCAGGGAGTCCAGTCATGAATTGGGAAGTGCTTTTATGGATATAATAAGAAGCACTTTCGATCTCTTCGGATGTAATGCTTGAGTTTTACGTTAAGTGATTGGTTGTAGGTGGATGTACATTATTAATAGTGCCTGTGATGGACCTATCTCTTTCCTACACTTTCCCCTTTATTTTAGAAATTTTCAATATGAGGGACATACAGGAATAATTGGATTACCTTCCCCCTCTCATTTATATTTCAAAATTAGCTGCAGAGGAAGTTAAGTGACTTTGGGAAGGAAACATGACCTTTCTTTTTTATGCAAAAACGCACCACATTTGAGATAATGGGTCTGCAAATGAGCTTTGCTTTTGGAGAGCCAGTGTCTTTTAACATATTCTGTGGTTCAAAGGTCAGGCCACAATTAGGAAAGATGATGGTGAGACGTAATTTTAAATGACTGAACATTGAAATAAGCAACTGGGGGGACACTAATGACCTTCTGGAATGTTCTAAAATAGCTAGTCAGTCTGATGCCTCTGGGTCCAAAAATGGAAACACTGGTAAAATCATCAAAGTTAACATTTGCAGAGGTCTGGAAATGAACCAAAGATTTTCAAGTATTTGAGGTATTTATTAAAAAAATCAGCAAACGGTGTGGTCTTTTATTTAATAAGCTCAGGTCCCTGTACTGTGTAACCTTTGAGCTCCACAGGAGTTTTGAGAACCATCATCACTCTGTGGTCTCCAGGGTTGTACACAGAGTCCCAGCAATCCAACTACCTGCAAACTCGCTCAAAGTGCTTGTACAGAGTTCATCTCTGTTCCCCTGCCCTGTGCTTCGTGGCCAAAACCATGTAGTTGTTACTTGAGGTGGTGTGGAGTTTACTGCACAGGAAAAGCTATTTTTTATGCATTTTGGAAAGCAATCAGCAGCAACTGATGAATTCTATTGTGGCCTTAGGTAGTGGATATTGAGGGGGGGAATGAGAATTTAATCCACATTTTGAAGGGGGGATGTCTGGAATGTGCTTAACATGAGGGTCTTGGTAGACACTGACAAACTCATAGCCCTGAAAATTGAGGCAGAGTGTGAGTAAAAGTCACACACCTGTGCAGAAAGGTCATAGCTGTTCCCTGAGTGTCTTCCATGGTCACATTTGGGGCACGTTCAACCTGAAAATGAAGACCATGAGGTAGTGCTGTACACCACATAGTTTTAAAAGCAGAGTTCAACAAATACCCAAAGTCTTACCAGTAAAGGGGGAAAGAGCATCAGTTCATGGCATTTAATGATACCATGAACCCAGTTAGCCAAGCACTACTGTGAGAAGTGGGATCAATGACCTAACACGACAGGAAATACTAACTTTGTCGTTTAGTCCAGATGTATCACTAAGTGAGCAAATGTTTGCAACAAGATGAGGCTTGAAAGAAGGGGAGTGGATAAGATTTCCGGAATGTTCATATTGTAGAAAGGCCCAGTTTGTGTTGGAAAAATCAGTGCACAGATGTGAAAGCACCACAGAGGTGCGCCAGGGGGAAGGCCGGTGGACAGTCTGAGGAGGCTGAGTTGCTGGACAAAGACATCAAATCAGCTACTAGAAGTATTTTCAAAGAACTAAATTCTCAAAATAAAGTATGAGGAAATTATGTCTCAGCAGATAACTGTCAACAATAGAGAATTAGAAATTATTTTTTAAGTTGGCTCCAAATATTTGTGTTAAAAATAGTTATATATTCGGTTATTACTCAGTTTTATGTACTCAGTTATACATCTAGTTGTATAGTCAGATGAAATACAAGCATATGTTACCCAGAAAACACAGAAATGGTCAGAGGCAAACTAAAAATAGGATGACTCTTGAAATATCTACTGATATTTGTTGTGGATTTTTGATTAAATGTGATACTATGTTAAGTGAGAATATTATGAAGTACTTTTAGTTACTAAAACATGGATCATTCTAGCAAAGATAATTTTAGCAAAAAAAAAAAATCAGAAGGGATGCAAACTGTGATTCTGTTTACATAATAAATCTGTTTACATATTAAATTCAAGACAGGGCATAAATAATCTTTGAGACAGATACTAAAAGTCTCTACCTCTATCACTAGGTAATGAAGCAGAGGCTTCCAGAGTGCTGATGGTGTTACAGGTCCTAATTTACATGATAGTTATATTAACTTTGGGAAAACAAGCGCAGATGATGCTTAAAAGGAACACATACTAATTTTCAAGACACTTGTGCCATTATTAAGTGACAATCACTGGTGGAATTAATGTACAAATGAATGTCACTTAAAACTGGAAGGAAAGTATTAAGGTCCAAAGGAAACCTGTTCCTTTTTATGTTGTTTAGGTAAAATAGAGCTTTGTAAAAATACTTAAGTATGGTGCACACTATCTATAAGTTGTACAGTGAAAATCTAAGCATTGAAGATTTTTGAATCACTGAGATTTGTTGCATTTGTTTTGCTTAAATGTTTCTGTTTTTAAATCAAGTTATAAAGCCTAATACAAGAAAACCAGCAGAATACTGGCTAAGTATAAATGCTTTAAATGTTACACAAAAATGAACAAATTAGGTGTTTCTAGTAAGGCTTATACTTGAATAACTATGGCATCAAAACAGGAATCTAGATAAAATATAATATCAAAATGAAATGCCATGTACTTTGGCTCGAGGATTGATAGTTGTCTCCTGAGGAAAACAAATGTACACGAGTTTTAACCATGGTTAGCATTCCCATTAATATTAGAGTTATATGTTTAAATCTTGCACAACTATTTTATATTTGTGAAGTCTAAATTTTTAGTGTACAGTATTAGGTACTTGTGATTAAATTTGCTATCGAGAGTATTAGACTAGTGAATATATATATATATATATATATATATATATATATATATATATATTAATGCTCCTCAGTCTATTATGCTTAGTGTATATTCCTCCCTCCAATTTGCTGGTAAAGCCCTTAAACCCATGCCTCAAATGAGACACTGTAGTTAGAAAGTCTTTCTTCTTTCCCCCTCTGAATGTTAGCTCTCTACGTAGGTACACCTTTTTCATTTGGACACATAATAACTACTGTACCTATCTACATTTTGCAATGTAGAAATTTAATGACTGGTAATGAACTTTTAAATCTGAAAATGAGGATTTTCCTGTCTTTAGGTATATTAATTTAAGAGCTGGTGACACCACTTTTGAACACATGTTCTCTGCTTTCACTTGCTTAAGTAATCACATAGCTGTGATCTCTTTTCACTTCCTCATTCTTGCTCCCGCCTTCCTTTCTTCTTTCTTATCACCTTTCCTTCTTCCTGTCTTCCTCCTCCGTCCTCCCTCCCTGTTGTTTCTGTCAGCATATTCTAGAATGTTTCATCCACGCCACTCTCTAGTTTCTGCTCAGTCAGTTCTGCTTCTGTACCTTTAATTCAGTTACACTTTTGAATTGACGTAATAGTCTTCACTCAACCACTTGTATTTAGTATTCAAATGCATAGCTAGAATGCATAGTATATTAGACTGTGAAAAGGTATCAAAAAGTCAAAAAGTAGGAAAAGGAAAGGTTTTATAGAACTTGGGTGGTCTAATCAAATTTCAAAATGGTTAGGTATGTCTCAAAAGGCAAGTAAATTTTGAGTAAAGGTTTAAAGGAATTCAGTGAAGTGTAGATCTTGGAGAAAACCAATTCTGTTTAAAAGACAAGGGATGGTGAGACCAGCCACCCAGAGGTGTGACAGACAGCACCAGGGCCGTGTTACTGCAGCTAATTGAGCAAGCTGAGGTCAGAAAGGTCACACAGGGTGGGAAGCAAAGAGATGGTAACTTCTGGAAACAATTTAATCTTACTCTGAGGGAAATAGGAAGTCCTTCAAGTATTTTGAAGGAAAGGACATTGTCAGATTTAAAGTTTAATGAAACACTTTAGATTCTGGATTGAGAATAAATTGTGTAATGTTTTGGGTGGGAGCAGGAAAGTTTTATGAATGCCTATCAGAGGTGATGATGGTGTTGGAGATGTGAGCTGCTCAGATTCCTTATTTCATAGGCTCTGCTTTATCTTTTTTTTTTTTTTAATTTTTATTGTGAAAAAGTTGTGCAATTTACCAAGTTAAAGACTGAAGTGTTTGAGCAGTGAGTATGGAGTATGCCTATGACCTGGAGGAACACCACATCTCCAGAATTTTTTAATCTTACCAATCTGAAATTCTACAACATGCCACAGTCACATTGTGGCACCTCGGGGCGCCTTCCCTGTTTAAGACTGAAGAGCATCCCATGTCTGCGTAGACACGTCACTTATCCATTTGTCTGTCACTCACCTCTGGATGGCGTCGACCTTGGGATCGCTGTCACTCTGCCACTCTCATGGAGGGCTTGTTTCCAATACTTCAGAAATCAGAAAGTGAATTACAAATGTTGTTCTTTTTTTCCCAAGATTTTTGGTTATATTTAGCCAAAAAAAAAAAAAAAA
>NW_004567117.1:42514526-42590261 GCF_000260355.1 Condylura cristata | reverse complement strand
CTGCCATTTTTTAAAAATATTTATATATACAGAACTGGGATATAGGCCAGGGGCAGTACGAAGATTCACCAGAGAGAGTGGGGAGCAGAACAGGCAGATTGAAAAAGTACACTGCTGAGGGGAGCAGTGGGCGGGCCAGGAGAGGTCTGCTGGGCCACTTTGGTCACCTCTAGGGCCGGGGATCGAACTTGCACTGAAGTGGCTGCAGCTGGCTGGCAGTGCTGCACACTAATCTTCGTGCCACCAGGGAGGGCCCCGTGGTTGCCATTTCTATTATAAAAAATATCTTCGATTTACATCATTCTGCTTTTAGTCAGTAACTTCAATAACATGCAAAGCGTTTACAGTTCCTCCTCCTCACTTGGCTATCGACATCACAAAGTGCATATCCGGCTGTACTGTCCACCTCTGCTTGGGTTTAGACCATCACTCTTCCTGCTAAGTGTTAGGGGCCAAGGACCCAGTGGCAGGTCCTGTGTGCGGCCATCTGTTCACCTGCACCACAGAGCTGGTATCCCCATGTGCTCTTCCACCCTTTCCTTTAGTTTTTATTTTAGAGCAAGTTTAGTGTAATGTGATTCCTCAGGGCTTATTTACTCAGCAAGTCTTTGATTTCTTCAAAAACAGTTTGCCAGAAACAGTTTTCTTGCTACACTCCACTAACACTGTGAGTGTCCTACTCTCTTCTGGCCTGCCAAGATTCTGCTGAGAAATTCATCAGTCACCTTATGGAAAGCCCTTTGTATGTGGCAAAATGCTTTTCTCTTGTTTTCAAGATTTTTTTTTCTTCTGACTTCAGTTTGATTTTAATGTTATTGTGTAGTTCTTTTAGGGTTTATCATCAGTTTACTATGCCATAAGTCCAGAGGGCCATGTAGAGAAGATTTGTAAGTAGAAGAGTCGACCCAAGACTTGTCTTGATGCTTAATGTGCTTTGACATTCAGAATTTGGTGCAGTGAAGAGAAATAGGAAAGGAACATGAATAAAAGACAACATGGCAGAAGGACAAACAGACGAAATTGATGTTGTGGAGTCCAAATTATGAAAGTATTTTAAAGACCAATTGATAACATGCTCCTAATGTTAATTTAAGCAAGATGCCCAGGAATCCCGTTTACTGTTGTTTTGTTTATAGGTTATATAGTTTCCTCACTAGGCCAGCAGATTAGTATCAACAAGAACACAAACCATAAGTATGTGTAGAGAATGGTCATTTATTTATCTTTCAGAATGGCAGACTCTTAATACCTAAAAGTATTCATTTATATATAAATCTGGAAGAAAAAAACCCTAAATATAAAAAGGCTCACATTTTGCTGAAACTTAAGTCATTTTGAAGATCTGTCTTTGTGTCCATGATATTGCAACTGAAAAAAAAATTACTTTACCATCCCACAGCACATCTTTGGAAAGACCTTAAATCAGGATAGTTCTCTGAGCCAGTGGCAAGCCAAGAATTATGTTTTCTTGGTGAAAGAGGCATTTTCCTCCTACCCAGGAGATATATTCTCATCATAGCCAAACACGTGCTCTAATTCCATCAAGTTGTATTGATTCTGACCTAGCCTTTGCACACATACTAAAATTCTGAAATAAAATGACAATTAACTTCAACATTTTAAAATAGGAACCGGATTTCCAAAGCACCCACCCAACAAAACCATTCAGCACATGTCCGTTTCAGGCGGTGCAAGGAGAAGCAGAGCCCAAGGCTAAGTGGTGCGTGTCTCCAACACATTTCTCCTGACAGCCTCAGCTTTTCCTGGTGGGCTCTGTTCTCTTTGGTTACAGTGGCTCCTACCGAAGACCTGAGGCTGCTTCAACCACAGCACCAAAGAGGCTTTCTTTGCCTTCAGCAACTCAGTGACTTTCAGTCAGCTGAAGTGGAGGCTCCGGAAGCCAGAATGTGGTGGTTACCCACAGCTGAAGGGCAGAGGCACCATGTTCAAAATCAAACATAGATGTTGATATTTGAAAGGGACTTTTTAAAAGTATGTTCCATTCTTCACTGCCCTTTGCTTTTGTTTTTTTTTTTTTGTAACTAATTCTAATGTTGCCCCGATTTCTACTCATTAAAGCTCAGTGGATGTATTCGGAGGGTTTACCCAATGTGATTAGACATACATATTTTTACTGTTTTTTCTTAAAACCAGCACACACCTATTAAGAGTTCTTTTTATTTACTTTGTTTGTTTGTTTGTTTGTTCTGTTCAATGTATTTTTTCTTCTTTTCATCCTTGAGTGGTGGACAGTCACCATGTTCAGCTCATAAGCAATATTGGAATTGCAAACTCTTAAGTTCTTTACTAAGATTCAGTATATTTTTCCTACCTTAGTTCAAACACTGAACTAAAGTCTATCAGATTTTTTAAAAAGATTCTGAGGAAAGATGTAGCAGGAGTGTCTGTGTTCCCCCAAACCAGTGTTTAGATGCCTCATTCTAGACTGCTACAGAGGAGGAATAAATACAGGCTGGGCCCCTTGAGCCCCCGACTCCCGTGCAAAGTCTGAAACTTGCAAAAGGCACATATCTGCTATATTTTCATAAATCCTCAGAGCCAAAGTGTAGGGGGAAAGTCTCCAAAATAGTACATGTTACTAAGAATGAATTGTGTGCTTCCCTCTTAGGACTATTCCATGTCTAATTTGGGAATAGAATATCCCATTGTGTTGGCTCAGTAGTTTGATAGATTAAATGCAATTAGTCATTTGAATGAGCACTGATGGGAGCCATCTCAAGACCACTGTTGTTGTTGCTCTGGGCATGTACAGAAGCAACGGTGGGTCACACCGCATGCTGGGGTTCACAGCCCTTATTTACTCTCCCGCAGCTTTAGCTCATACAACTTCTGGGAGTCCCCAAGTGCACATTCCCATGACATCGTGGCTGATGTATCTGAGATGCAAATGACTGTCGTGCAGGCTGTTGAAGAAACCCCAGTAGGAATTTAACTGGTCAGGTGCATCTTTTTAGCTATGGGATTTCAGTATTGTGGGCTTCTATGAAACAAGGTGTCTAGCATGTACTTGGCTTTTTAATGACGATGGCCAATCGCTTAAGGCTCCATTGTGCATGTTCAGTCATTACATTTGATGAATTGGAAGGAGAACATGCATCAGGCGTTAGACACTAGAGTCATTCTGCATGTAGGAAAGTCACCCTTTAATGGATGGCTCCCAGGGAGGAACACAGAGCCTGGCCGTTTGCAGAAAGTTGTAATTATTCACAGTGAACAATGAATAAGGGAACAAGTAAATAATGAATGGATGGCAGTGTTAACCAGAAAGTTCCAGCTCAAATGTAAATGGGATGGAGAGCAGAATGAAAAAGCTTATGTACTGGTTATATGACAGGGCATCAATTTCCCAGCATACCTGTTGCGTAAGGGACTGTTTATATATTAGCAGAACCTATTTTCATTACTTTCCTATTTGGTCTGGGCTGAATCATAATATGCAGTGAAATCGTTGAGCAAACATGAATGTATAATATTATATGTGATAGGAGACAACGACAGAGTTAAAAAATAATCTCTTCAATATTGACATAAATTAAGATTTCAATGAGACCTTTCCTGATCTCCATTTCTACATGGTGACTATCATCTCTAATGATGACTGTCATCTCCCACATTCCATAGGTACCTGTAAGCAAAGAATAATAATAATAAACAGCAAAACACTTGGTTTGTCAGAAGCAGATGGTAACACAAGGGTTTGTTAACATAATTAGCAGTTAGTTCCAGGAAAGGCTAGCAACTATGTTCAGAGAGAAAAAAGTATGACAATTTTTAAACTTCTGATAGATTGCACTTATGTGCTTAGGTGCAAAGGAACTGAGCAGATGCTTCCAGAAAGAGACTCAGGTGCACATTGGCAATCAAAGGACCCAGAATTGCAAGGGCCCCAGGGGCAGCCGAAAGTGCACTGGAAGCACCTGCTAAGTAGCTCAGGCCAAAAAAATCAGGTCATCCTCCACTTCACTTTCCTTTACCCCTTCGGTTCAGTATCCAAAATGTCACTTTCATGTATTTTCCCACTTGTGCTCCAGTCCGGAGACGCCCTTCCTCCATGCCTCGCTCGGTCGCTATTCAGCTCCTCCTTGTCTTCGCCCAGGCAAGAGGCCTGAGCTGACCTACGGAGTGTCTCTCTGTGTCTTTGTCCACACCACTGTTACTTTTGCATGTTTCAAACGGAAGTCTAAACAAATGCATGGCCACAGAAATATTTGCTGCACTCCCGGTCCCATCACGGAAAGGTCTGTTTACCCAGTTTCCTCAGAAAGCCCTGGGAGACTCCCTGGACTCTTCTCCAGACCTTCCATAGACCGTGCCATCAGGAAAGGATCATTCCAAAGCTGAGTCAAGTCGCATTTCACACATTCCATCTCCTCCTCCTCCCTCAAGTGGCCTTCTTTTTCTTGGATAACCTGTTCAACGGAAGTAGTTGAACTGTTCAGAAAATACTCTTTCATGTGAAGACTACTCTCAGATGGATGCTTGGCTCCCTTCCTCTATCCACCAATACACACTACAGCTCATCACTTAGTAATATAGTTAAGTTGAAATTACATTTCAAAAGTCACTCTTAAAAATAGTTCTCAAGTGGGGTGATTTTGTCCATAGAGTAAAATGTTGGCCAGTATCTGGAGAGTTCACAGTGCTCATATTTGGATTATGGATGCCAGATGGATTGGTTAATAGTAGGGATATTACAAGACATCATATAATGTCATCCGACAAAAAGAATCCTTAGCAGATAGAGTATCTGCCAGTGGGCCCTCCCTGGTGGCTCAACAAGTTAGGACACAGCACTAAAAGCTGGCCATGGCCACTTCAATGCGAGTTCAATCCCCCACCCGGGAGGAGTGGCAGACCTCTCCTGTCTCGCCTGCTGTTCCCCTGAGCAGTGCATTTCATGGATCTGCCTGTTCTGCTCCCCACTCTGTCTCTAGTGAATCCTCTCACCCCCCTGCATCCCTGGCCTGTACCCCTGTTCTGTATGCAGAAATTTAAAAAAATAAAACTGCCTGCAAGTGCTGATAGTATTGAAGCCGCAGACTGCTCCAAGATGGCCTGGGCATGGCTGTCTAACTGTCCCCTCTCCTCCCTAAGGTACTTTGGGGAAAGCATGGATGTGTCTCCTCTCGAGTGCCTGGGCCCTAACATGCCCTGGACCATGACTGCCATCCTATTACAGTGTAAGGCAGTTAATGTCCTTAAAATGAATTTATGTGAACAAAATCGCAGTAGAAAGTAGATATGAAGATAAACAACCCTAACACGGTAACCCTTCTTGCTAGCTTTTGGTTTCCAAGTCTTTGATTTCAATAAAATGATGCCCTAAATTATAATCACAAATGTGTCTCATATTCAATCGACACATGTGTAAGCTCGTTCTCATGGCAATAGCGTATGCCCTTAGGAACACATGCAGAACGCTAGTCCCTGGTTTGCTCACATGTAAACTTAAATCAACCATATTTGCTGCTGTTTTTGCAAATGTGGAGCCCAGGTGGCACTAACATCGTCTCTTCTCTCGGGGTGGCTGTCCTGCCAGTTGGGGTACAGAACAGCTGTGACTTCCATCATACACATTCACAGCAAGAGAAAAGCCCCCAAATGTGTCATCTGCAAATGGCATTCTCTTAAAGAGAAAGCAAGTATATTTGATCTTCAATATGTGGGAGAGCCAGTCATCCGTAGTCTATAGTGCTCTTCATAGCCTTCCCTAAAGTTAAGATAAATGAACCAGGAGTAGAAGGACATTCAAAATTTACAATGAAATCACTCACTTATTATAAGATACGTGAAACCAAAAATTGAATTGGCAAAGTCAAGCAGTTATTTTATTAGAGCAATGCAAGGTTTTGACGTGTTCCTCACACATTATAAGTACAGTGGTAATAATTACAACTTGGAGTCGTTGGCATAAGAATTAACACAATGAGGGCCCTTCCTGGTGGCGCAGCGGGCTAAAGCACTGCACTGTGAAGCTGAAGCCACTTCTGCATGAGTTCGATTCCCGCCTGCCTCAGAGGTGACCACAGGGCGCGGCAGACCTCTCCTGACCCGCCCGCTGCTCCCCTCAGCAGTGTACTTTGTCTGTTTGCCTGTTCTGCTCCCCACTCTGTCTCTGGTGAAGCGTCTCGCCACCCCTGAGCCTCTGGCCTGTACCCCAGTTCTGTATGTACAAATAAATAAATCTTTAATAATAATAATAAAAAAGAATTAACACAATGGACCTAGCGTTAGGCAAACCAAAGACTTCAATTTAAATCTATTAATGACAGCTCTAAAAACTTGCCTGTTTTACCTAACAACTTCTTGAATTTCCCAGTTTCTCTTATGAGACTACAGAGGCTTGTGCTGAATCATTCCTGTGGTTCTCCACTTTAGCAGGAGTACTGTGAAGGGATGTGCTTAGTAACATGTCGTCGAACCTGAGAAAACATTTGGAATTTAGAAAATTTATTATTATAGGACAACACATGTCATAGTTTGGTTTCAGTGTATGGGGAAATTTCGCATTTCTTTGTCCTTAATTACGTTAAAAATTAAATTTGAGCTTCATAGAAGCTCAGGTGGTAGTCAAAATTTATATTAAAATGCAAATGGAAGCTAAATAATTGAAATTGTTTAAATAGTATGTGCCTTTTAAATACTTGAATATAAATTACAAAGACAGTTTACCCTAAAATATGGAGCTTTTGTTAAAATAAGTTCATGAACATTCATCATTTCTTTATTCAATCCTTTTAATTTGGGATCACTTCACAAATTTTTTTAAAGATGTACTTATTTTTGCATACAATAACTGGGGTACAGGCCAGAGGTACAGGGGTTGGGGTGAGAAGATTCACCAGAAACAGCGTGGGGAACAGAACAGGCAGATCGATGAAGTACACTGCTGAGGGGAGCAGCGGGTGAGACAGGAGAGGCCTGCCGTGCCATGTGGGTCACCTCTGGGGCAGGGTATCGAGCTCATGATGTGCTGAAGTGGCTGCAGATAACTCTATAGTACTGTTTTAACTTGTTGCACCACCATGGAGGGCCACTTCACTGTTTTTAATGACAGAATCATCCTCTGTAAATAATCAGTTCTGATTTGTAATTTCTCATGTGATATACTGCACAAATTAGGAATGTGTGTAAATAAGCTATGAAAAAGCACATATGTATGTATGTATATCCAAAATAAGAAATATCCATAGTACGGATGGGTCTATTTATACGATATAGACATATAACATTATTGTAATGGTCTGGATTTTTTCTTTATCAACTCTTTTATCAATTATTAAGTTCACCTCAAAATTGTAGCATGTAAAATGTTACCATTTTTATCAGTGGGATATTTAGATTTTTTTCCTAATGAAAACAGTTATTTTGCTTAAAAGAGGGTGGCTAAGAATTTTTCAAAGTTTGTGTGTGTGGTATGCTGGTGATTCACTTTGAAAAAAAAAAAAGAAGATGAGCTTTCTTTGGTATTAGAAATTGTTTCTTTTTGAATTTTTTGAGGTACATTAATTCAAAAAAACTGATTAAGGGGTATACGTTTGTGCCTCTTGGGCTGTAAGTTATCACACTACACTGTCCACCAAATTCCTTTACTCCTCCACCGTGGAGGAGTAATTAAGAAATTAAGAAATTTCTTTCAGACAAAATCTTTCAAGAAATAAGTGTGAAACAAAATTTCGTATTGTTCTCAAAGAGTTCCTAGAATCTGAGGGCACAACAAAGTTACAGCAATATTTATGAATTAACAAAGCAAACATTACTTAGTAATTTGCAGGCATATCAAACTGACTTTTTTTCCTCTGGGAAGACACTGGCAAATATTTTTTCTTAGCTTATAGTTCATGAAAGATTTCTAGATTCTCTTTACTCTCCCCTTCACCAAATGACAAGAATAGAATCCTGGTGTCATCGGAGTCGGTCACACACACCAGTCAGGGAGCTTGTGCCTGGAAGGGCATCTTCTCATTACCTGACGAAGTCACTGCCTCTACTGGTTAGCAGTGGTAAGCTACAGATGAGGTCGGTCAGTTCTTGGTGGTTAGTGATAATCACAGTTATGCAGGTGGACAAAGTAATCATGGGGAAAGGGAGTAAAATAATCAACTTGGCTTTTTTTGTTTAAAATAGAATTGAAGTTTAGCCATGAACGAAATGCAGTATATGCACATGTTGCTTCTCAGCGATGCACTCTTGCAACTTACAGGACGTTATTGTGCAGAGAAAAATACATAAAAATAATCGAATAAATAATAAAAAATGCTATGTAAATTAAAAACAAAAAATTATGTAGGTTGATGGTATTAGAAAAATAACAGAATCTTTGTGATTAAAATGCCTGCAAACCTGAAGCATCCAGAGGTCTTGGGGTTGGAGGAGGGCTGAGAAAAGGAGGGCAGGGAGCAGAGTAGACACTTTCAGGGGTGACGCCTGAAAGGAAACCGTAATACACGCCCATCAAAAGCAAGCAAACATCTGAGGACTCCCTTTTACGACTTCCCCCAACTATATAAAATACGCCCCCCGCAACAGGGCTGCTCAGAGCCATCTGCACCCGAATCGACCACCCCGGCAGCACTGCAGAGAGGTGCAACGCTCTTCCGTTGTGCCATTCTGGAGCGGGACTGGCAGGCTGGGCCTGGAGACAGGTGTGAAGGCACCGGGGCTCCCCCACAAGGTTTTGAAAGAGTCTAACTAATCGTCCGTCTTGTCATAAAGCAGGAACCTAAAGGAAACGATTTTCTTAGGTTCCAGCCAAGGTCTCCGATTCATCTGAGTGGGTTGTGGAAACGTTCACTACATCAGCACTTGGCCCAAGGTCTTTCAGACACATCCGCAGGCTTAAGGTGGACTTTCTGAGCAACACCTGCCAGGCACCTTGGGACACAGGAGAAACGCAGTTCCTTGGTGCTTTTCATCCCCCTCGGTCCTCCGAGAGCCTCCAGATCTTGAAGAACAAGGCTGAGTCCTGCTAATAATGCTCTGGACAGAAAGTGGAGCATTATCTGTGAACCTCTGGTCTCCCTTTGCCTGTCCTGATACACGTGGTCTGGTGGCAGCCAGAGAACCGGCAGGAATCCTTTTCTCTCACGACTGTAAATGCAGTAATTAGAATGACTCTATTATCTCTATACCCACAGCATAATACAGGGACACACAAAAGAAGCCCAAGGTGCTGTTCTGGCCAGTGGGCAGGAAGGCTGGCCCCAGGCCATACAGAGGTGCGGGATGCGGGGCGAGAGCGCCCTAGCCCGCCTTCCCAATTACACCATCTCCTTTGTAGGAGAAGAAAAGAGACGCTGTATCTTGACCATGAGTCATCCTTCCCATAACACAAAGACGCCTTCTGTTCAGAGGCAGCCGGGTTCATGGCTCGCCATGGGGCGCGGCAGTGGCAGTAATTAACTCCTCTTTCCCATTCACCTGGCAGATTGTATACTGGCCCCTCTCATCCTTTTTTCTTGCTCCCCACAGAGGCATCACTGGGATTATCTTTTCTTCCTAAATATTAACAGAGATCAAGCAAATTAAACTAAGTATACATGAAGACATCAGCTATCTCTTCTTACCTTGGTGGATGCATTTTTCTCATTATTATTGGACAGGTAAACATGTAAAAGCTCCACTTCTCCTTAGGTCAGTTCAGAAGAGGTGCTGAGGAAAATTAAATATGCACAGGATTAGCTCTTCCGTCTCTTTTTTTTTTATAAGAGGGCATACGAGATGTCGAGCAGTGACTGGAGTTCTGACGTGTGCTCTTCCGATCTGTCATTTAGATTTATTTATTTATTCGTACAGAACTGAGATACAGGCCAGAGATGCGGAGGGTGAGAGGATTCACCAGAGACAGAGCGGGGAAGATCGACGAAGTACACTGCTGAGGGCCAGGAGAGGTCTGCCGCACCATGTGGTCGCCTCCAGGGCAGGCGGGAATCGAACTCATGCAGAAGTGGCTTTAGCTTCTTAGTGCAGTGCTTTAACCCGCTGCGCCAACAGGGAGGGCCCTCTTCCGTCTCTTTGGCAGCTTTTGAAAACTGCAAATAGGAGTCTACCGAGTTGTCACGAGGATGCAAGCATATGATGAGGCCATCCCTCAACCGTGGGGCTCACAAGTGGAGGGATGAATTGTCACCAATGATTTTTCGCTTTGCTTATTTCTATCTGTATTACTGCCTTGGTCACAGATTAGAAACGGAGGGAAACCTGACTCTACCCACCCCCATTTCCCCACCGATGTCAAGCTCCAGCCACTGCCCCCCGCTAGCCCTGACCACTGGCCCTCACACTGATGCCTCGCCTTGACCACTCACCCCGCTGCCAGCTTTTTAGGAGTCTGAAGTCGGGCCAGCTGTCCAAATGTGCATTTAGCTGAATGACATGCCCGCAAGAAAATGCCTATATGAAATCTAATAATTTACTGGTGATCTTTCAGCAGCTTGACATCTGAGTTTGTAAATAACTTCACAGTGGCAGACAGAGAGGAGGCGCTAGTGTTCAAGCTCGTGCTGGTGGGACCCAGTAGCTTGAGCTGAGACTAGAGCCCAGCTTTCTCTATTAAAATGCCTCAGATTAATTTTTAGCAATTACAGACAGGAACTGAAACCTTTCTATTCCCCAAAAAGAACTTGTGATTTTTAGTAATCACTTAGAATGAAAGGTAAAGAATGCCTGAAATCAGAAAGTTAAGCTGATGCTTCTACCCAGGAAGAAAATGACTCTGAACCAAGAACCATCTTGATAGAAGGCACCCCAAGCCCTGTGGCCCTCGGGGTGCCGGGGTCGTATTTTAAGTTGGATTTTTCTATTTACTCCCCAAACAAAGTCTAAAAACATCTTGTGTGTGCAGGTAGCTTGCCCTGGGCATTTCTTCCAGGAAACAGACCTGGAGTCTGGGAACAGAAAAATGTCAAGTGAGCAGATATTCTAGGTAACTGGGCGCTGTGGGCCGTCAGATCCAAGCGCCTCGCTGACTCGGTTCATGGCCAGTGGGTTGGTCCTTTAGAGTAACTCAATTTCCCGCACTTTTGCCAAATCGTGATGTCAGGGAAGATGGGAGTCCCTGAGAGTCCCTCAGTTTATCCTGCGCCAGCGGCAGGCAGAGGCTGGAGTGCCGAGTCAGGGCCCCCAAGAAGGATGAGGCTGGGGATGAGGCTGGGGCTGGAGACATGGCCCCTGCTGTATCGGGGAGTCCTAAATACCCCCGCTGCCCAGCCAGGCCTGTTTTGGTGAGTTTGGCAGAAATGCCCTGCGGGTGTACCTCTGGGGTGTACGTCTTTGTTACTGCTGTCTTTACTCAGTGTTAATTTGGTTGCTATCTCCCCATGTCGTGGTATGTAGTTGTAAATTTTCTTACGGCGCTGCAGGATTCCATTTATGAGCATATTGGTTCATCAGCCAACTACTTAGGCACATTTGGGTCTTCGATTTGAGGTTTTACATTGTGCTTCTATCTTTTGTTAGAGACTTACATGAATTTTCTGTTCACGTATACCTAGTAGAGAAACTAGTCGATAATATTTATACAGCTTTAGTAGATACTGCCAAGAAGTTCTCAATTATAATTGCCCCAATTTACACCTCACAATTGGGTGTATACACACCTGTGTGTATAAATATTCCTGTGTGTACATACACACGTGAAATTTGGCCTGATGCATGTTGAACCAACATTACTGTCTTTTCGGCTTCCGTCGGTGTCAGCAGGTGTTTGGAGATACACACTACGATCTAGTTATACATCCTAGTAGATAACAGCACATTTGTAGGTTTAGACCAGCTGGATAGCTTTTTTTCACTTTGTATTTTCCCCTGTTCTTTTCATCGAGAGGGTGTTGGTTTGCACCATTTGTATTTGAGAGCAGAGCCCCCCACCCCATGTGTTATTCAGGGCACTCCCTCCGCCGAAGTAACTGTGGTCCACCATGGAGAACATGGTTGACTCGTTCAGCAGTGTTTAAACTGGACTGTCTACATCTTTATGGGTTCAGATTGACAAGTGTGCTGGCTAGAACGATTGCAGCCACCATCTCTCTGGGCTTTGCCTTTCCAGCTCCCCTCTCTGCCTTTTCACAGCCATGCTTAATGTTGTTCAACAGCTGCCTGTCTGATGCCAGAGTGTGTGGTTGGCACATCAGGGCCATAGGTGAGGTAGCAGCTTCGAGGCAGCTCCCCTCTGTCAAACTGACGATATTCCTTGGCTTTCTGGCCCAATTGATTTGACTTCTGCAGTACCCAGACAGGGGACTAACTGTGGATTTTTTGAAGACCCGCCACCAACTGATCCTTTCATCTACTATTGCATTACTCTCTCTGGTTCATCCTAGTCAGTTCATCCTAGACTTCTCTTGAGCAGTGGAGGGGAAGAGCTGCCATGGGCTTCCACGTGGTCTCCCCATCCTTATGGTGCTGCATTCACAAGTAGGAAGTGTTTACAGAGTTCTTCATTTGCAGTTTATCCATCTGAACTAACCAGTCAGAAAAATAATCCCACAATTTTGTACACGGACATTTTGGAGTGACAGAGTGGAGAGCCTACAGGCCAGCTGGCTTCCTGAGGTTTCACTCTCACCGCCCGCTGTTTGGAATGTGCTGGTGTTAGAATCAGGTCAGATCTGTTCCCAACAGCTTTTGTGTGGCCTGTATTTCGAATCCCTCACTGATCTATACCACAAACACACGTGTTTAGTTAGGAGGCCTGAACTCTCCTCTAATTAAAACATTTTGATTGTGATAATTAAGTTGAATCTGGAAACTGATGGATGGGTCAGTGTTTACAATCATTGTGGCTCACCTCCACATTTCGGTCATCCATTCTCTTATTTTCGGATGATACTGTTACAGGGCAGGGAAAGGGGGTCACCAGTGAGTGCCCAAACCTGCCCACTCTAAATGGATTCTGCCATCTGCCTCTTCAAGACAAAGCATGAAGACCTTTCATGGAAAGGAACTAATGAATGCAATGAGTGCGTGATACAGAAAAGACAAAGCATAGTTTCTAAGTCGAATTTGTCAACAACTTCTTCAGTGTGAATAAGAACAACCTGGAGGTGGAGCCGCTCCCAAGAGCACATCAGGATTTGAGTTCAGTACAAAGAGAAAGCATTAAGTCAGGCTGACCGTGTTTTTAAAACGCCACTATAGAATAGACGCAGGATTTGAGGGTCAGTGTGTGAGCTTAAGGTGACAGCTGAATGCGTTGTCTGCCACTAGCTCCATGGGATTTTTTCTTCCGTTATTGTCACGACAGTATTCGTAATGACCTCTTCTCTCCAAATAGTGTTTAAGTAGCTTTTTCAAGGGAAGAAAACAATACCCCAAGCCCCGGTATTCTTGGGTCTATGGTGACTAAACTGGGTAAACACAACAGTTAATAAGTAGGTGCAAGCAAGACACGTAATTATTTGATTAAGTCACAAATATAGAAACCTAGTTCTTCATGTTTATCCTAATAGAATATTCATATCTTTGGGAAGATTGAATACAATGCTATAAAATAGTAGGTTACAGGGCTTATCAGTTACTTTTCGACTCTGGAATTTTACATTTTGTAAAGTAAACTTTGAAAACAGGGAGACAGAAGGTGTGTGCATTACTGCCAAAGAGTGTCTAACTTACTTTGATATAATACTGGATAATATTTTTATTTTCCAAATGTGATAGCTAAATAGGCCATAAGTATTCAAAGAAATTGAAAAGATGCTTCACCTATGACAAAAAGTCATCCCTCTACCCTGCCTTGGAAACTGAACTGTAATGTAATTGCCATTATTTAGAACTGGACATTTCTATGCAGTTAAGATAGTACTAGAGTTGCTCCATTTTTGTGGTTTCTGGGTTTTTTTGGTCATGGATACAAAAGCCTAAGAGGATTAATTTAAGTGTGGTCATATTAAAATGATGAAAAATACATTGTGTTTTTGTCTGCATACAAAGACTATACCCAGAAAATGGACAATAGTTTAGATCATGCAGCAAAATGATGAATATGACTTTCTCATCTATAGTTAATAGTGTGTTTCTATGAGTTGTGTGTCTACAGTAAAACTTTAGGGATAAAAAGCAGAAATGTGCATCCATTACTTTTGGGGACCGATGAATGTCCCCTGATTTTCAAACTCAATGTTAAAAATGAGCATTTTCATGTTTGCATTTCTTTGCACTTCTGAGAAGCAGCTGAGGCCAGAAGCAGAAATGCTAATATTCCATGAGAACAGCTGTTGTTATGGTATTTCTGGACAAGCTGCTTGCAAAAAGATTAAATCTCGCTGTAAAGCTTGCATTTTCTCATAGAATTCTCAGCTCAGTTTCACAAACTTAAAAGGTTTCAGTAAGTGAGATGCAATTGTGGTAAGTTACCCCAGTTATTTCTTTGAGCCCATCCAAGCCTTTAAAATGTTCTCAGCTCTAACACACCTTCACTAGTAATGAGTATTACAGCCAATTATAGCCGCAGCAACACATATCTAATCTGCAGTAAATGAGAATTCCCAACTTTGGACAGGTAAACCCAAGTGTGTATGCAGTGGGAGTACTTTGCTTTTTTACTGATAATAACTGTCAATCTGTAGTTCGGAAGATAATTCGGAAAGGATATTCTTAGATTTAATCCATCGATGTTGTGTTGTAATGAGGCAAGTCACTAGCTGAAAGAGGTCATTGGAATTAGCACCATTAGCAAACCATGGTTGTTTTTCTTTTCTGTTGTTCTCTTTATGCCCACCATCTTGAAGTGCTCAGTAATCATTTAGCTTATTCAGTCAAAGATTTTTACTTTATCTTGATGTGTTTCTTTCAGTTCTTGGTAAAGACTAGCTCAATCAGGTCACCTAGGAGGCAGGATTAGCTATAACATCACTAGATGATCAAAATGAACTGAAGATGGTGAGACCCACTTTTACAAGGACGATGAGAAAGGAAGAAAACTGAGCAGTCAAAAGAAGGCATGACTTTGAAAAAGTGGTCAAAAGAGGCAGGGGCTTTTTTTATCTCTCAGGTAAAATTTACCTCATTGTAATTGACCAGGTGCTTTTCTGAATAGGTGGTAGGTAAAATCTTTATTAGCTAAAATGAGATTCTATCTGGAGGTCGCCCCTTCTGTGTTCATCTCTGATGAATACTGGAGGAGAGAAGTCTATTTGTAAGTTAGTAATGAGTCACTCAAACTCAGTTGCCTCCTATCAGGTTTTCATTCCAGTCACTCATTGCTACTGTTATTCCATAAAGGTCGCCAGTGACATATTATTGATCAATTGCATTGTCCTATTTGAACTTTTCATCTCAGTGTTGTTTTTTTTTTCTTTAACTTTCAAGACTTTTGCTTCTCAAATTGTTTCTACTACCTTACATACATTCATTCATGCACCCACCTATAAAATACTGACAATTTTAGGAACTAAGCACTGTGATTTCAACTAGCCCTGAACTCCAAAAATTTCACAACATGGTCAAATTTTCCTCTTCCTGATTAGTCAAATGCCATCATGTTCTCATGCTTTCATTCTTTTGCCACCAGACCTACATGTTTATCATTGTCTGTTACCATAATAACTGGAAATGTCAATCTTATTAATTTTTTATTTTAATTTCTTAAATTTCCTTGACAATTATCTCTTAAAGTTCCAAATTGTTTTCAGAGGTCTCTTATGTAAAACAACATTGACCACTTTTTAGGACAAAGGAAAACTACCTGTGCTGCTATGCTTCTTACATTGTTTCTCCATCTGTTTTTTTTTTCTTTTAACAGTATGCAATTTTTTAGTTGTGTAGGTAAAATGTACTTATGCCATCTATGTTTATATACCAAGATGATTTCCATTTCTCTAGATGAAACTAGAAAACTCTTTAATTATCCACCACTAGAAATATTTTATCTCCCATGTAAAATTATCTCCTCAATACACCATTGGATTCTTTCGTTTTTGTTATAATTGACCAGGTGCTTTATCTGAGTATTACTCCTCTGGAGAACACTTAATATTTAGAGTGTAGTAAGTATTCACAAGTAAGAGCTTAATTTAAGAAAAAATACTTACTTTGTCAGACAATAGGATTATAGCTTAATGATTCCCATACTATATCAGTTATACCTTGCTAACATCCTAATTCATATTTCATAGTTTCTGATAAAATATGATCTAACTATGGACCTTTTAGAGAGGTAAGAAAATAAGAGACAAAAAAATTATGGCGAGTTTGTCAGCTGATAATGGTGAATTCTGAAACTTCACTATGTCAAATAAATGTACATAAGTTTGGCAACAAAAGAATTAAAGTCCTTGTTCTTTGATAGAACATGGTTCTACTTTGTTCTGTAATTTTTGTAATTTAATATTTTTAAAGATTTATTTATGCTTACAGAACTGGGCTACAGTAGGCCAGAGGTTGGAGGGTGAGAAGATTCACAAGAGACAGAGTAGGGAACAGAACAGGCAGATCAACGAAATACACTGCTGAGGGGAGCAGCGGGCAGGTCAGGAGAGGTCTGTCGCACTGTGTGGGTCAGCTCCCTGGCTGGGGATTGAACTCGCGCTGCAGTGGCTTTTCATGTTAGTACATATAGGACGTCCTTCAAGGCAACTGAGTTTGAGTGACTCATTACTAACTTACAAATAGTACATATAGGAACTGCTACATATCTGTGTAACACATCATTATAACGTTTGAGTGTATTAGAGAGGGAGGACCTGCATTGATTTACACTGTGCTATACCATGAGTTTCAAACTGCTGGAATTGATGTGAAAGATTCCGTGGGCATGGAAGCATGCTTTGCTGTGCTGTGTCCTGCCTTTGCCATCTGCCTGGCTCAGGGCAAAGCGACTATGTTGGGAGGTGTTCACAGTGGTCTGAAACTCCACTAGGGCAGACAACCCCACAAGTGAGCTCTGCAGACAGCTCTGAAGAGGAGCTGCACTCACAGTGTACCACCTACGCTTGGGATCAGGCAGGGTCATTTCAAGGATGCATCATTACAAGTATCTTTTACAAGGAAAACAGCCAATTTGTTAATTAATAGACTTGAGCTGATCCGGCGTGACTTAGATGATTCTGAACATATGGAGTGTTCTCATATTTCATTGAAATTAGTTTTTCTTGAAGTAAGATTGGTTAATAATAACTTTAGATTGGTCTACGGTATAATAATACACATTGAATTGCTGAGTCTGATTACCTTTTGGGGTGATGGAATAAAGTTGTTCCCCAAATATTGTAGGGAAAGTAGTATTCAGTGTCTACAATCTAGAAGCTTTAATTCCAGCAAAGTAAAAATGCAAATCTTTTCAGTTTGAAGGGAAGATCAAGTATATTGAATGAATTCATATTTTCTTTTTAGTAGAGCACAGTGTAAAAATAACATTATGAAATTGAGACTTAAAATGGAGAATAAAAGTAACTCATATTAGAAATGAACAGAAGTGAAGAAAATATTTTCACTTTGGATGTGAAAATCCAAATAAATTCCTCTTTCCTTTCCAAATAGAATAAAAAGTTTCCACGCTTTGATGAGAGCTGCACATACACTGTAAGTTGAATCAACTGGTCTCGGATCCCTCTGCAGTTGAATATGTTATGTTCACTGCAGGATCTCTCGTCTGTTACAATTTGCTTTGATACAGCTATTGCTATGTACTAAACTCTATTGATTTAGCTATGGAAAATACATATATAAGCAAAAACAAGGATTATTAAAAACAATTCAAAAACAAAGTATCACATATAAGGCTCTTACTTATGGAGTCAATAACAGAATGCTAAAAGTTGTATATTTAGATTGCACATTGGTCTGTGGTCAAAAAACAGTTTTGTTAGAGCAGCCTGGAAACTACAGAAGGATGGATCAAAATAACAAAAATTAAGAACATTTTCTATTGTAATTCTTTAATGAGGTGTAACATACAGCAATGTATATCCCAATATACAGCCTCAGACATCTTTTGTGGTGTGTATGAATGTTGTATACCAACATCTCCTTCTGCTCTGTGGCTAACATTTTCAGTATATTCAGTAATACTACATTTCAGTGAACATAAGTTGACACTTTCAACAAATTCCATTTTATTGGTCTTACTTTTGTGTTTAATACTCTTCCTGTTTATTTTTTTCTGGCACAGAAAATTCATAAAAATTTTTACTCTTTGAAATACTGTGTTGCTCTAATATTCAAAATTATATTTAGATATCATTAGAGACTAATTTTATGATTCTCTCATAAACATTTTTTAAGAATTTATTTATGCAGACAGGAACGGGGGTGAGGCCAGAGGTGCAGGGAGGAGAGGATTCACCACAACAGTATAACAGGGATTAAATCCACACTGAGGAGCTTTGGGGAGATAGGAGAGGTCTGCTGTACCCTGTGGGTCACTCTGGCCAGGGATCGAACTCTTGCTGCAGTGGGAGGTTCACAGTGCTGAGACTTAGCCCCTAGCACCACCAAAGAGGCCCTTATTCACTCATTCAACTTGAGTGAATACCATGTTTACACAGGACAGTTTGTGAAAATCTATTTTTTTCAGATGAAATGTAGAGGTGATCTGGTCATCAGATGACGATTTGAACCTGGATTTGTTTCTGTGCTTTTTCATCTGTTCTGTCAATCTGTTTGTCAAACTCCGTTCCCACTACATACTGTGTTAATTATAGTCAACATCTGGTAGTTTGTCATCCATATTTGAGCAGTTTTTCCAAATTGCCATGGTTAATCTGGGTCCTTTGCTTTCCCATTTGCATTTTAGAAGCCATGTCAGTATCTATCCAAAAAAAAAAAAAAAATTCTCCTAGGGTATTTTTAGTGCAGTTACATGAAATATGTAGACAGTTTCAGTATGAGGTTTCCCAAACCATTAGCAGAGTAAGTCTCTCTATTTGTTAAAATACCTCTATTAAAAGGTTTTATAGCTTTAAGAGGTTTTAGCATTTTAAGGTTTTATAGCTTTTAGTAATTTCTACTAAATTTTGTTGACTAAAATAGAATTTTATTTTCTTTGAATTTGAGAAAAAAGGAAGCAATACTGGTTTACAATGCCATATATGATTTACAGATCCAGATTCACACCTTTTTGGATGTATGTTCAAGAAAATAGCTGTGATGTGGTTAGATACACTGTCTTTGAGCATTAGAATTAATTGTACATAAATTCTACTGGGTTTATATTCTTTGCCAAATGGTGGAACTATTACTCACTCTGCTCAATCTTTATATCCTGAATTTCTTTACCCTGAGTTGTACTAGGCTTATCAGAAAAAGAGGTGACCCTGGCCATCCCTGCCATATTGCTGAACATCAAGTAAGGAATGACTCTTTGCACATTTACGTATGATCTCCACTACAGGTTTTCAGTCACTGTTTTGGAGGACTCCAAGCTGTCCCTAATCTGTTTATTTTAAATTTGTCAGATGTAATTCCAACATCTAAGGAGATGTTAGAAGAACTACAGCATGCACAAGGAATGAATACTCCCAATTGAGCCTGAGAGGTAGCTAGCTGATTAAACTTAAAGTTGGTTTTAAGGGACCTGTGGTAGGACAAATCAGAGCAGTGAACTGATTTTATTTCCTTTTAAAAGTAAGCTGTTTGTATTTGGAGAATTGTTCAGAAAAGATGAAGCAGACACAATAGCCCTTTAGAAGCTATTATCAATAGTCCAGGCAAAATATAAGGAAGACTTGGGGAAAAAAGTAGTAGCGAGTAATAAATCTGGGGATATTTAGAAAATCAGGCACAAAACATTTTCTGAAGAAGGGAATATGAGCTCCGAGAAAAAAGGAATTCATGCTTTATGAATTTAGGCCTGTGCATCTAGAAGAACGGTATTGCCATTAAATGACACAGGAAAATACATGACAAACCAGCCTCCTCATTAGTCCAAAGTACTTAATATTAGCAAATGAGCAATATGTTAAAGTCTATTCCAATTCCATCCTTACTAAAACAAAAATAATCACGATGACAAAAACATTAAAAAGACATTTCCTTCTGGAAATTAAAGGAACAAGATCTATTTACTCTCATGCAAATGCATACAACTCACTTATTAAAGTATTGGAGCTTAAGACCTAGATTTATAATGATAGTGGAAGCATCTATATATCTTGCAAATTTGGTGCACATTTTTAGAGTTCCAAGTACTCTATGTAGGTAATTTGCCATAACCATATGGCAAATATGAAATTGGTGTGATCATTTACAAATCTGAGTAATGTAAGTATTTAATCTGAATAACGCAGTTCCTTATTTGATGTTTATCATTTATTTTCACTTCAGTTCCTCCTTTTTAACGTGAGTTTATAATCGTTTATGTGGTTTGTCAAGACAAATATTTTGCCTGGGAAAAACCAAAATGATATGGGTTACTCAATACCTAAAAGAGTAGTTTCTTGAGGAAAAATAAGTTTATATATTCCTCTGAAATATATTTACTCAAATAAATGTGTGCTTCACGTGAAGTCTATGGCTGTTTTTGGACGGCCTCCATTTTGGAGGGCAGGCCATCTTGAAGGGTGCCCATTATTAGATGGAGATAGTTAATATCTGCTTCTCAAACAGTGCAGATATACAGAGAGTATCACAAAACAGTCAAAAAAAAAACCACCTTTCTAAGTGCTTTTATTAAAAATCACAGCAATAATACAACTTTCTTAGTTCTTCTACTCATTTTTCAATAACATACATTTTTTATAAATAATCTTATAACAGTACAATTTGTAGTTCAGTATACATTATTTTCAGACATACTTAATATTTCAGCTATTTTTTCCTCTTAGTCTATAACAAGAATTTTAACATGCTAATAGGTTTGGATTTTGTGATTTATTTCTGTAGGATAAATGTTTAAGTAAATGGCTGTCTGTGACAAAGGACACAGCATCTTAATGGCTGGTGCTCCTGCACTTCCATGCTAAGTAGGCTGCACTAAATTGCATCACCATCAGCAGTGGCTCAGAATACCAATTTGGTTGCTCTTTTCACCTGTAGAATGCTTCTCTGTAAACCCATGATTATTTAACCCAGTAGTACTGAAATCATGTTAAAACCATACAGAAGGTTGCTATCCATGTGGACTGTCATGAGAAGAACCATGGTCAGCACTGTCCTCTGCATTTATGTAGAGTAGGAAAAAAAGTAATTGTTCCCCAAACAGTTTGGAGGAGCAATAGAAAGGTTCTTATAATCAGTTCAGTGTGTCCCCTGACACTACCAAGCTCTAAATGATCACAAAAGTACTATCAGGCCATCACAGAGAAATGGGGGGCAAAAGAAATGTCATGGATAAGTAGTACTTCACACGAATTAAAAACAAAATATCCTATTTATTTGGGTACTGCACCTCTACAAATATAAGTTTACTTAGCTTTCAGTAAAGACTGGGTTTTGCTTGTATGATGGATTGCCATGATGGAAGAAAACAGTGTGATGCTCTCGGGCATTGTCCCGTGGCTGTATGAAGCCAGTGGAAGCTAATGACAGTGTGATGCTCTCGGGCATTGTCCCGTGGCTGTATGAAGCCAGTGGAAGCTAATGGAGCCCACTAGAGCATTCCTTCCTCCTCAGGCTTTCAGAATTAAAACAAAAAAAATCAGAATTATTTCATGTTTAAAAAAAAACCTCCCGAGGGCTCTTCCTGGTGATGCAGCAGGTTGGAGCACTGCACTGTGAAGCTAATCCAAGCCCTGGTGACTGCTGCAGTGTGAGTTTGATCCCTGCCCTGGAGGTGACCCACATGGTGCAGCAGCCCTCTCCTGTCTCCCCACTGCTCCCCTCAGCAATGTACTTCATCATTCAGCCTGTTCTGCTCCCCACTCTGTCTCTGGCCCATACCCCAGTTCTGTATGCATAAATACATAAAGTCTTAAAAAAAAAAAAAGGGAAAAGGAAAACCCTCCCAGTAAATATCAATCGAAGCACGTGCTATTTCCATAACTTAAAATCTAAATTCTAAGTTACATAAAACATATTTTACATTGAATTTGTGTTTCTAACAGATTTTTGTGCCAAAATGATAGTCAATATACTTAAGGGTCTAGCACTACCCAGCATTACCTAGTTCTAAAATAAACATGAGGAGACTGAATTGGTTCCTGACAGAAGTGGATACTTCAAACGTATAAAAACTTTTACCTTTGTCACTTCTTCCTGAGAAGAAAGGTTGTCACTAAAAGGGACTTTCAAGGGAAAACTTCAAGTACTGGGTCTTCCTTTCCACCCTTGTCATTTTGAAATCCCATTTGGAACATTTAGAAGTAAGGATCTCAAAAAGGAAAGGAGACTGGGGGGTGGGAGGGAGGAAAGGAGCGCTGTTGGAGAAGGGGCCCAGTGAAGGTGGACTGTGAAAACTTGGGGAAGGGGAGGGGCCAGGAGGGGAGGCCCTCATTGGCAAACAGGTCGCTGGTGCCAACTTCTAAAGGAGGGAGGAAAAATACAAACATGAGAGGCTTTAAGGAGCTTTGGACTTGGAAATAATGAATAAAACATTGCATTTGAAATCCCTTTGTGCACTACAACAAAGAGATAAGTTTATCATAAAATAAAGATTTGACAACTTCAGCAAAAATGTCCAGTGAAATGGAATTTACAAAGAATTATAAATAAAATTAAGGTGGGTCTCTATTGGAAGGTTGATGGAGTGTTCTTTATTAAAGATGAATTTTTCAATTATAATAGTTTCATAATCCCTACCTAATTTCTATCAGATAAAAAAGTCAAGCAGTTTTAGTTGTATCATAGCAGGTTTGTGACAAAACTTCTTTTAGGAGAGAGTTCATTGGAAATTGCTCAGGTTTTTTAGACATAATTTTTTATCATTTCTCTTCCAAAAAAAAAAATCTCAATCCAAACAACTCACCAAATCTATCATCAATTATTATAGATCTATATTTGCCAAATTAGTGGTTTGTTCTCAACACAAAGTTATTCATTATGTTGGGAGAATTTCTTTATCTTAAGTGTATTCGGACATGTCCACTTCTATTTTATTAGGATTTCTACATTAATTAACTTTTACATATTTACAACAAAATAAATGATACATTTAATTTGAATATTCTTATACTTAACAATTTAAGACTGCATGGATGCAACAGTTGTTGAAGTTAACTGAATTCCCTAGGGTTTTGATAAAATGTCGTTAGAAGAATACAATTTTGCAAACTGCTTCAGAAAGACAGGTGGCTTTTCAGCTTATAAAATAAAATCCAGTCTTGCCTCTTAAAAACAGTAATAATGCTTAAACTTTCCACACAATTATCTGGTCAAATATTTAAAATGTATGTTTTACATACTGAGTAATAGTTACTGACATCTTTGCTTCATTTTAATATAATTTTTATTTAAATGTAACAATTTTTTTTCTTCAATATAGATCCAGATTTATTGGCCTGGAAATCCTAAAAGCAAATGGTGCAGAAGTCCATCTCTCTTGTTCTTGGGCTTAGGACAGGGGGGTACACTTCAGTGTATTGTAACAGAGATGTGGTCTGGCCATGGCCTGCCCACTGGCCAGAACTGCCCAGGGATTGCACACCAGATTGTATAGCCTAAAAATACATGAAGGCAGTTTCTTTTAATTCTACTTGTCTTATGTTCTGTGGCGCGTGTTCCTCTCTTGGCCACACAGAGAATGAGAGCAAATCTCTCTAATCCACATGCTGAGGTCCCTTGCAGACCTTGGCACCCACTTCAGAAAGTTCAATCCTCACTTGACATCTCTTAAGGTGGGAGGGGTTCTCCTATTGTCACATTTTGGTTCAAATTTTCTGATGCTCTCACATGTGCTTTGATAGTTGAGTCACCAGTGTTGAACTTTTCGATTTATCCTCTTTGTACTTTTATTTTTCATCCTACTGTGGTGGAGCAGACTCAATGGGATAGCCTGCTTTCACTCTGACAGCGGAAGCCGGTAATACCCACATTTCCTAAGGCTTGGATTTGAAGAAGAGTTGGGAACTCGGGCATTCCTGCCACAATAACACTAATATATTATGTGCCAGTGTCTCTGTGATTGGTTACTGGAAGTCAGGGTCAGGCAGCTTATTCTCCCTCTGTAACCAACCCTAACAACCTCTTTGCACTTTAGTGTATTACTTATGGTAAATCTTGTTTTCACTCGTATTATGCAAGCGCAGTGAATGAATCCTTTCAGAGTAATAGCATTCTGTATTGCTGGGAGTGGTTGGTATTCAATGGCACCAGCATGGCCACCATCCCAGTCTCTGGCTGGCATGCCTAAAGATGAGATTTTATGTAGTTATAGAGTAAATCTAGCAGAACAAAAGACTATACTTCAGAATAGTAAGTATTGGCACAACTAACATATTTATTTCATAGAAAAATGTTGCACTTTTATGCTGTGTAAGTTTGTCATGTCATTGGTGAAAGCTGATACATTCTTGTTCTATGAAGTTAGGGCTTTGATATGTCAGGTCTACACATATAAGTGTTATCTGAATCTAAATAGCAAGCCCACTCAGAATGGTTTCTTCCTGACTTTTGTGCCTATAGATCATAACTGTCATGTGTTTAAAGCCTGGCCATTATAGATGAAATGCATCGACTCCTGAGACCTACTGTCTACTGTGTCTTGAAAAGACTATTTTGGTCTGGTAGAGGCCTGTCTCCCATGATGCCAAGGTAGTCAGAGAAAATTTATACATGTCCCAGGTGATACACAAAATGCATACTGGGACATAACTTGCTCACTCATGGTACCTGGAAATTTACTTGATCTGTTTAAAATGTGCTTTAAGGAAACAGTCTGAGTCAGGAACTTAAATGGCTTTGCATCTCCCTACTGTATCTCTCATCCTTTAATGCTGTGGACCACCCGAGCATCACTTCTGTCTCAGAGACTCTCAAACTATTTGTGCAAATGATTGTGCTTTAGCAAACTGTCCTGTTTGTCATCATCACATGCTAAGTGAAATAATGCAGCACATAGTTTGTGTATGTGGTTTCTAACATTAGGAAATGCTGAAGTCCTAGTATCATGTTGCTCAACAGCATAATTTTATTCTAGCCAATTTTAACTTCCAGAGTCAAGATTTTTAGTGCCATATCTCTGAGTCATTGGAAAGTCATCCTTATTTTTCCTAGCTACTATAACGAATGCCTCACAAAACACAATGTGCACTGATATAACCTCTTTTTCATCCTCACTAAATTAAAAAGTCTAATTTTGAAAAATTGAGAAAATACTATTTACATAAAAAATACAAAGGAGAAGGTAATGAATACTTACTATCTAAGGTCAGTGCTTAAAACCTCTAACACTAAATTAAAATGGTGCTGTAATCTTGCTGTGTTCCTCATCTTAAAGAACTCCCAGGTTTTCACAGATGAGTTAGGCTATGAGCTCTTGGCTGGTAGTATGTCACTTTTGGTGCCTTGCAAATGTCCTCGTATCCCCATTTCATTATGTAACTTTGATGACTGGATGCTGTCTTGGCCAATGCTTTTTCTAGCATCGATTGATGTGAAACAATGTCTGTGATTTCTGTCCTTCCATTGTATGGTGGTACCTCCACTGGCTTGGCATGTTGAACCGTTCTTGCTTTCCAGGGATGCATCCCACTTGGCCATGGTGCATGATTCTTTTAATGTATTATTGAACATTATTGAACTTGGTTGCTAGTATTTGGTTGAGGAAGTTTGCATCGATATTTAGGAGAGAATATGATCAAAGTACTTTTACTTTTCTGTTTTTTTAAATAATGCCCATCTGGTTTTGGTTTAAGGGCAATGTCGACATCACAAATTGTGGGTAGAGGTATCCCCTCTTCATCTACTTTTTGGAAGAAATGACAAAGGTGGCCATATTCTTATCAAAGTTTTGAGCAAATTCACTACTAACGTTATCAGGTCCTGTACTTGTGATTTTGGGGAGATTTTCTATTACTATTTCCATTTCCACAAAAGAAATTTAGCAGTGTCTAGGAAAAGACAAAGTGTAAGGATTTGCTTTTCTTTTTACTTTGTATACAGTTCTATCAGTAAAATGTATAGGATTCCTGAATTAAAATAGAATTTCAGAGTTAAAAACAAAAAAATCTTTTCCAAGGAAAAGATGGGAAAGACATTATCTCACAGAAGTTCTTAGTATTTCAAGATACAATATGAATCACTTTGGAGAAGTCTAGAACATGAGAAATATATTGTGTATGATAGTAACTTTCAAAACTATGCAAACGAATCTCATTTAAAAAAAGAACAAGACTAGTATTTTTTATTTTTACACTTTCTTTTACACTGCACAATACTTTGAGGCTTGCAGCTGCCATCAATTTTGAAGTCTAAGCTGCCTGTATTTGATATATATGCAGAAGAGTTTTGAGGAGCCTCAGACATCAGTGTAGCTGACACAGAGCCCATTGGAAGAGTCTGCTGAGTCACAGTGGGGACACTGAACTTTATTGATCACCTTTTCTCTAGAAACATCCTATACAAAACAGGTGATGCTTCTAACTGTACAAGAAGATGATCTAGAAAAGACAGGGCTTTACAATAAATTAGGAAAATTAACTTACAAAAGCCATAGAATATTATTCTATCTGGCCAGACATTTTTAATTTTCATAAATAGATATTAAAATATCTGGGCAATACTTCCCACACCAGAACTGTTAATTTAGAAATAAGTTTACTAACCAGAAGCAGTAAGAATCATGTGCATAAAATCAAGCTTTTTATATTCTTCCCACATGTGTTCTAGGATTGATTGAAAAAATAGCCAGTTATCAAACACACTTTCCTATTAGATATGTTGTCAATGCCTTCATGTTATCTTAGTACACAGGAAAGTCAACACATTTCAAAATGTATGGCACTCATTCAGATGAACATTTATTGATACTGTCATTAAGTTTGTTGTTTCACAGACGACACAGTCAATTTCATGAATGATCAATAGTTTGGTAAATAGCAAAACATGATTAGGATTGAAATGAAAGAAAATTCTCAATGAAAGCGTTGAGTGTAATTTACTTTTTATCCATCTATAGGGCAACAGTTGTTTGGGCGTCAACGCCAGCTGCTCCCTTATCTGGAGTTTCCTAGTGCAAAGTTCTTTAACTTTTTCTCATGATAGAATAATGTTGCTTAATTCCAAGTGTCCTTGATTTTTTTTTTTTTTTTGTCTATAAAAGAGCAGTTTTCCCTTGTACTTCTGTTGACTTGAGTCTGATATAGATCATTGTGAGTGTGTTTGCTAAAATAATACAGTAGCTAAGATTGGTCGTGGTTGGATTGTAGATTTCAGGGAGGTGACTGGGTCACTGCCTTTAGAATTCAAACAAGACCTGCAAGAATCCTTCTGATCACTATGACATGAAAACCAGCTATGGTCCTAACACCCGTATTACAACAGAGAAGGGAAATAGTGGATTGGACACTGGCCCCAGAGCTCTCTGATGCTCTGTGGGCCTCCTCTAGGTCTTCCCCCTGTGTCCAGGCAGCCCTGAGCTTTAAGTCCTGTCTACACATGGCTCAGCCGTAGGCTTCCACTCACATCTCTCTTCTCTGGGCAGCTGTCTGAATCCTCTATGGGCAGGGAGGATTCTTAAGGATTGGGTAAACTTGGCCAACTTCCGGTGGGCACTGTGGGGCCATTTCCCTGCCCTTTAGAGGGCCCCACTGAGCCAGTAGCAAGCCTGGGAGGTCAGCTCTTCTCCTGTTCTGCTCCACAAATGCTCGTACCAGATCCTACTTGTACACATTTAAAATCCCATCTAGAAGCTTTCCTCGGTCCCAAGACTCATCTACTCTTCAACATGTGTAGAAATGAGTCTGATAAAATCACGCACAGAGACACATCATTGACAAGTCCAAGAAATACAAGAACCTCCCACCCCACCCCCAAACTCTGCTACCCGGCCCTCCCACTGGGAGGCTGTAGGAACGTATTTGTTTAGGGTTTGATTTATCCACTGATCTTTGCAACTTAGACTGTGCACTTTTTATTTCCTCTGGGATCCTAGCAAGTGTTCAGTAAACGCTGGTGATGTGAACAAAGAAATTAATCCTGTTCTTGGGAACTTTAGCTTGTACTGACAATGTTATTTATCTCACAACTGGGTGCTCCCATTGTTTTCATCTCTCCTGCTCGTTTACATTTGTCATAATCATTGTGGAAATTATCTTATAGGTTTTGCACTCACCACAGTATGCTTTAAAATGTACATTGAAAAGTGCAGTCAAAATTCTAGACCTCAAATAAGCATTCATAGGATCTGACAGGAAAAATAGCAAAAAATTTTGACAGAGTGGAAAGGGAAGCTGGCAAAATAATTTTCATTCACTTTTCTCATAGGTATGTCACCCTCCCCTTGCCAAAAAAGTGACATTCTGAAATGCTTTTTAAAAGGCCTTTACATTTTCTTTTTAAATCTCAGTAAAAGACATTGTGTAACACATTTTTTGTTTTGAAAATATATGTAGAGTTATGACTTTTATAGAACACAGATGTACTTGTCTATTTCTATCATCTATTAGTCAGCTGCAATTACAGCTCTTTTTAAAATGATATAGTTTAAGACACACTTCAACACCCCGAATCTCTTCACTTTGGTAGAATTGAACATAGAATATTTAAGATGCAGTAGATTTCAAAAAGGTACTTTAAATATTTCTGCTATACAAAAAGAACATGATTAACAATCAACTCATAACACAAAACATTGTCCTTTCATTTTAATGTATTAATTTATGAATAATCAGATAATTAAAGTAAGTATGTATATTAAAATAGGAAGGGATTTTGTCAAGACATTGTTAATAGGTGTTATATTTTTCTATCCGTGCTCAAGAAGGAAAAAAAAAAAACCTTTAATCATTTATTAGCAAATGTATTCAAGTTCCAATTAGATGGCCTTTGTATTTCATGAATATACTTAATTATGGAAGTTAATATGAGTATCTGATGTTGTAGATTCATATCTACGAATGATGTGTAGTTGAGAAAAAAATATTTAACCAGGCAATATTGACTGCTGTCATTAATCGGATTTATAGTTATAATTGTATGAATTTGCATACCACTATATACAAATATTCTTTTTAGGAGCAGGTTCTAAAGCTCTGCTTTAAGATAAAGCAGATCAGCTCTTCTAAAATAGATTAAGATAGGTGATAGGAGTTGATGTTTGTTTTGGATAGCTTTAGCATGTAGAACAAATATTCTTTTGTTGGTAAATTTAAAATCTTGGGAAGAAAAAAACACAAGGATAATAGGATCACAAAGACCTCAAAATCAAACACACAGTTCAATTCAGTAGCAAGAGGACAGACATCAGGACCACAGATTGAGCCTGATGGTTAATCACACGTGTTGTAGCTGGAGCTAGGTCAGCTAAATCATCACTCAGGAATAGTAAATGTATTCGTTAAATACAATGCAGAAAGTTATTCAAAAAACCAGGTAGTTCAATGGAAAACTATTTTCATTGCATTAGGTTGCCTTTACCAAGTACCACCCTGTCCTCATGTGCTCACACACACACACACACACACACACACACACACACACACACAGGATTTTAAAGGTAGAGCATATTCTAAATACGTCCAACTGATTTATTTCAATTGTCCCATTGATTTCATAAAAACCCAGTACTTTCCCCATCCTGCCCGCATATTGGACGATCAGGTGCTGTGGTGCCATTTCTCACTGTCAGAGAATTTGGGTCTTGCTTTCTGTTGGAATCATAAGATAACCTGGCTGGCTCACCAAATGACCCACAATATGCTGAGGTCACGTTGCAATTTAATATTTGTCATTTTTAGGGGCGATTTCCCTTCTGAGGTCACTCGGAACAGAAGCTTAAATTTGATTATTCTGTAAATGGACAATGTGGTTTTCCTAAAATAATGAAAAGTCCGGGCCCCAGACACCAGGCTTAAAAGCAACAAGCACAGCCGATTATCTATCGTAGAAGGTAATTTGGTCTTCAGTTCACAAGAGCATTTAGTCATTTCAGAATTCCCTGCGTCAGTGCATGTATTATTACTTTTTCCTGATCCTTGAGCGCAGCATCAAAACAGGCCTAGCCCTGGGCTTCAGTGGCATCTGCTCTGGTGTGTACTTCGTCTGCTCTCCGGTCGTTGGCACCAACTTAGTGCATTGGGGGCTGCTGCCAGTGTCTGGGTAGCTGATGAAGGACAAAGATGTATTTCTACCAGTTCTCCCGCTATGCTTCTATCTATGGATCTGGGTGAAGCCCATTAGACATAGCAGTCACTTTTACTGATGTTTCTCTTACCCATCTGTCCCAGGCTCTTTCTAAGATGTGCCCGTTTGCAACCATGGCATCCTTTCCACTGGCCCTGGAGTTCTATTCCCTTCTATTCCCTTTCTGCACCTAGCTCTACTCAGTCTGTGGCCAGGCAGGTAGCAACTCCTTCTCGCCCTCTGCCTTCCTTAGTCCTGAGTAAGGAACCATCCACCCACTCTCCTAACTAAAGAGAAATCATCCTGCATTCTCCAAGTTGAAGACACTCTCTCCTCTTGACTTGAAGTCAAGTGGAATCACACTCCCCAAATTACACCTGACAACAGAACTGTTGCTACAGATAATTCCTTTCAAACATTTCTCTCGTAATATACGTACAGTATGTGAGCCACACAGCCAGTTTTACATTATCACCATTTCTCAAAGTCTCTAACTCATTCAGACTTCATCACTATCTGATATCACTGTGCCTCGGTGTCTTTGTTACATATTCCATTATAGCATCCTATTATATTTTTATATTTTAGCTACCATTATGAAATTTAACCAAATGTTTTTCTGATTTTTTTTTTTTTTTGTATCCTTGGTCTGTACTGTGATCAAGTAGCTAAGCATATTTCCCATCAGAAAGTGTTTTAATAGTATAAGAACATAGCTGACTTTGTGTTTCTAAAGCTTCTGCTTGACTGTATAAGTTCTCCAGAAGGGAAGGAGTGCTCAACACCTGCCACAGCCAGTACCCACCCTGGTCTCTGCAGGTGGGTGTGACCACGCGACTCTTCCATCTGATATTCCAAGATGAAATGACATGTCACAAGTCAACTGAAATGTGTCACTAATCACCTGAAATAGCATAATGTGGTCCTCCAACTTCTTCATGTCTTGACAGCCAAGGAATTCTATTTCCATATGATGCAGTTTAAGAGCATTGAGACGTTATTCCAACGCCCAGAGTCACTGGGGGTGCTGTTCCCTACCTACTGTAGTGAATATTTAAAACACACACACATGCGCACACACAAATCTTTCATTTTAAGATCATGGGGTTTGGATCTTTCTGTGATTAATAGTCCTGATTTTCCAGAAACTCTAAGAAAAGTGAGGAAAATATAGCTCATGTCAAATTTTGCTTCTTAACAAAAGTGCCTCCAAACCACTTAAATCTTAAACCAAGATTCCATGTGACAAACACTCCGAAGTGACGTGAAGACTCTTAGACAGCAGAGGGTCTGTGTCCAAATAGAGATCAGGAAAAAGCTAAAACATGAGTATATTTTAAAAATCATGATGATGCTAGGCAAAAAGGATCTGTTAGTTCTCTTCCCCGAAAAGAACACATAAAGCTGGAATTATAGGATATGTTCCTATAAAGGCTGAAGGGGAGGAAGCCGATGTTGCATTGATGCAGTTCTGACATCAGGAAAATGAAAGGGAGTAAGAATTAGGATTGAGGTGGAAAAGCTCAGAATTAAGGACTATTCTAACCAGGATGGCTACTCACATGTTTTCCTCTAGACATAGGCATCTACTTACATGTCCATGCTTGGAGATACATGTGATCCAGGGAATCCCCAAATGGCATTTCTTCCTTTAACTTTTCACATGTATGTACAGTTAGTCTTCAGTCATTTCTCTGTGTTCTCTGAAGATACAAACACTGCCTCTTCCATCCGGGATCTCTGCTTTTTTTTCTTTTAACTTCTTATTCTCTTATTTCTTTACTCCTGAAAATCTCGGTCCTTATTTCCTTTTCTGAAGTGCTAAGAAAAATATGCTCTGTGACTGCTCTCTGAATAGACTATTTCTTGTAATTTCAGAGGTTTAGAACTATGAGAAAGAGAAGTATGTTTAGAACTTTAAGACCGAGATGCCCATGGGAAAGTCAGAATGGATGTTTGATACACTTGGTTGGTACCAAGGAAAGAGATTTCTTCAATTCTGAAATCATCCAAAGGAGGGAATATAGGTCAATAAGCCATGGGTGTACTACTTTGCAGAGAAATTCAGCTTCGTCCGGATTTAAGAGAAATAACTTCCCCTACCATTCTCCCTGGTGACTGAGCTGTTTTTCTCGCTGATCACCACTTGTAAGCAAATGTTCTCCACTCTGATAATGGACTGCCAGATATGGGAGGCGGAAGGAACCTTAAAGGGAAGGGCAGTGGGGAATAGCTAGCATTTTGGGAAGATAAATAAAGATGACAAATGAAAATTGATAACAACCACCCTACCTTCAGAAAATTGCATCCATCATTCTTACTACTCTTGTAATTGATACTTAAATCACTACTTAGAGAAGTAGAGAAGTTCAGTTCTTTTTTGGGGGGGAGGAGAGGGGGTATGTATTTATGGATACAGAACTGAGGTACAGGCCAGAGGTGCAGGGGGTGAGAAGATTCACCACAGACAGAGTGGGGAGCAGATGGAATGAAATACACTGCTGAGGGGAGACCGGAGAGGCCTGCTGCGCCATGTGGATCACCTCCTGGCCAAGGATGGAACTCCTGCTGCAGTGGCTGTGATACCTTCATAGTGCTGCACTTTAACCTGTTGTGCCACCAGGGAGACCCAAAAGTTCAGTTCTTAAAATGGATTTATTTCAAAATTGCACGTAATTCCTCTGTATAGACAAGAATTGTGTAAGTACCGATGTTTTCTCTTACACCTGCTATCACAGCTCACTAGTTCTAGTCACATTCTTACTTGCTTGAAGTAAAGAAGGTGCAGAGGGCAGGCCCCAGAAATAGGAGGTTCAAGTTGTCCAATAGTCTACAAAAACTGACTGCAATTAGAGCTTAAAAGGGCAGATGAATCACCCCATTTTCTAGCTCATTGCAAGTTACTGATTGCAGAAACAGCTAGAAAAGTAACATATTGCAGTTGTTTATACTACTGTCTCATGCCATGCACTATAAATAATCAGAGCACTTCAACTGATGATACCATATAAAGCAGAAAATATTTCATTTTTTCAGCTAAATATGCACATCGTTTTGACATATTAATATTATTTTCAGTATCTTAAATATTTTTACCTTTTTTATACAGCTGTTAATATTCTGTAGACCCACAAATTTTATCCTTAATTATAGATGACTCCCTCCCTGCACCTCTGCTTTACCCTTGAATAACCAAGTTGCTTCCATCCTAAGAATCTAAAGTGGGTTGAGTGGAGTCTTGAGTACTGTTGCTGACATTCACTGAATTCAGAGTTTTAATTTCAGGGCATATTATTTTGGGGTTTTGTTAATGGCTGAAAGAGTACAAATGTATTAGCTCACGAGTCTGAACAAATCTCCAGAACTAAAAAGGCCAAGCTCACGGACATCAGCCAGTGTGATTTCTTCTGAGGTCTCTCACTCCTTAACTTGCAGATGGTCACTTTCTTGCCATGCCGCCATCAGAGACTTCACGGGTGATATATCCCTGCCATCTGAACAGTCTTCATACAGAAACAGTCTGGCTGGATGGGAGACCATCCTTACTCTTTGCAGACCCTGTCTCCCGGTGCAGGCATGAGCTGAGAGGCCGGGGCCAGGATTTCAGAGGGCTTTGAGAGGAATACTGCTCCACTCACAGGATCATCATCAGTGGGCACCAGGATGCTCATCGCTCACTTATCAATATGATCCTATGCCCTTTGGCATTTATTTATTGCAAGGAGCGCACAAAGTTGACACTCTTAATCTTAAGTGCACAGCTCTGTGAGTTATAGGGCTGTGCTCAGGGAACTGGTCTCTAGAACGTTTTCATTTTTGCAGAACTACAGCTTCCTGCCACATTTCACCCTCCCCTGTGTATCCTCTGTAGATCCATCCCTCCCTGCACTTTTGCTGCTGCAAGACACATCAGAACACCCTGTAGCTGATGTGGCTGTGGTAGCACCACCCCAAGCTGGGGAACAGCACGCCGCCCTGCAGGCTGTGGTGCACCCCATGCCTGTGCAAGCTCTTAGCTCTCCAGGGATCTCCTGAGGGAGGCCACCACAGTGATGCTTCCTTGGCTCCAGGTGTGAGCTGTCTTTCTGTACTCCAGACTGAGTAATTTATGACTGATGAGTGAATCTGGATGTCAGTGGAATTAAATGGCTGTGGATACATGGGGCAGATAATCTGAAGAATTTGGTTTCACCATGCCCCAAGAAGAGAGTGATAGTAAATAGCCGATGGGAGTCTTGTTCAGTATAACGTTCATGGATGCATCTATCAAAGAACAGATGGAACAGTAGTGAATCTTGCAAAATAACAGGCCCTGGCTTACTTTTTGCTCTTTTTTTTTTTTTTTAAAGATTCATTTATTTATGCATACAGAACTGGTATACAAGCCAGAGGTGCAGGGGCGGTGAGAGGATTCACCAGAGACACAGCAGGAAGAGAACAGGCCGATGGATAAAGTACACTGCTGAGGGGAGCAGTGGGCTGGTCAACAGAGGTCTGCTGTGCCCTATGGTTCACCTCTGGGTGGGGATTGAACTCACACTGAAGTAGCCACAGCCAGCTTGCAGTGCTGCGTCCTAACCTTTTGTGCCACCAGGGAGGGCCCTTTCTCTATTTTTTTAATGTCATTTGTGTTCTTGAATATTTAGGTGGAGACACAGCAAGATAGAAAGACACAAAACTCCCTCTTGATCAAACACTCATTGCATGGATATTTGAAAGAAAACTTCAGGCACCATTTTGCCAAATTTGATTTCTTCACTAATCTGGGTGCTGATATTTTGTTCCTTCCCCAGCTTGTGAGATTATATCTTATTTCGATTTGTAAATGTGGCATGTGAGATTCTGTCTGGCTTTTGAGCAGAAGAGTCTGTTCTCCCTGAAGATGGTAGCATCTTCCCAAATTACAGTGCCTCGAGATTCAGCAGATGGCAAGGTTTTCTAGACCCTGTTGTTATTTGATTTAAAATCATTTTCCTTTGGTCCCATCCAGCTGAAACCAAGTACTCTTTAAAAGTAATCTCTGCAGTCACAGCTGCTAAAAGTAGACTTTGGGTAATACCTTTAGTTTCTTACAGGGAGAAAATGTGCTATATTCCCTTGATGGAGTGGTCCCATGGGTTCTCAATCCAAAATAGCTCTTTATGGTTTTAAGATAGTGGCTGCTTGCAGAGGTAAATATGTGGTGTGTATATATTAAGGTAATTATGGAATGGGTTTTGGAAGTTCCTTGGTTGAAATGCACCTTCCTCATGCAGAGCAAGCGTGTAGTGGGTCAAAACGAGCTCAGTGTGGCAGACTGAAATTGTCCCTGCTGTCCGCTCCTGTTGAATGCATTCCTCCATGACCAAGCTCTGTCGCCAGCACACAGCTATAGGGGAAGTCAGGCATAGCTTCTGTGAAGCCAGCCTTATCAAGCTGATGAACCAGCCGGGGCGGTTGGGGGGTGCGTTTCAAAATCCTGGACAACCTAGCATAAGTTTACAATTATATGAATGAACTCCATGAGTTGTGAGAGTAAAATCAGATTACTAAGGAGACTCCAAGACATTGAAAAGAGTGACAAAATCTTCCTGAGGGTAGATGTATTTATTCATTTTTGCATAGAAGAACTGGGATGTAGACCAGAGATGCAGGGAATGAGAAGATTCACCAGAGACCAAAGTGGGGAGAACAACAGGTGGGTTTACTGAAATATGCTACCGAGGGGAACAGGGTGAGAGGCAAGAACATGGACTGAACTAAAGGCATCGCTGAGACTCAACCCCCGGGCCATCAGGGAGGCCCCTCCTTGTGAGTAGATTTGACTACAGGTTGCAGAAAATGGCCCCTCTACATCCATCATATTCTATGTTCTGGAGAGATAACTGAGGTTAAGAGTGGGATGTGATTTTGTGCAAGGCACTTAGTTGGTGGAAACGTGGCCTTTCCAGAGTAACAGGATGTGGGATCATCCTCACAGCCCTGCCTTTTATATTCACCTATAGGTGCATGGGGGGCAGGTGACATCATAAAAGAAGCCCAGGGAGGGTCACCCTAAATGTGTGTACAGTCTAGAAAAGCCCTTGTTTTTTTTTTTTTTTTTAAACAGTTGTTAATGCACTCTGATAGGCCGAGGCTCTTGTCGATATATAGTACTAACGGTAACCTCAGATTATTTTTCACAATCTCACACAAAACCAAAAAAGCAGAGTTAAAAGAATGTCTGCATTGTAGGACTGGCCTTTAACAAAATCAAGTCAGCTTGTTTTAGAAACCATTTTCCTACAAATGATGTTCTAAGTATAATCTTGTGGGTTGTGGAAACAAAATTTAATTAGCTTACATCAAAGAAAGTGGAAAGTGGTTAAGAATAAATACCATCTGCTACCATCATCTTTGCCCATAACTAGCTTACCCAGTAACCCTCATTGTGTCATTCACTGTTTCATTTCCCCATGAACTTGACCGACACCATTGGTCTGTTACCTGGCATATACTCCTTCACACCACCTTGAACTTCCAGCAAACCTGGTCCAACACCAGCTCTGGTCACTACATGGGCAGAGAGCAGCCCCTCTACAGCAGCATTTGGAGTAATGATATCTAGGTTTGGGAAAGGACTGGAACTTACACCACACCCAACTTCTACCCAACTGACTGAACAGTCTATTGTGAGTTGGTGAGAGTAGGCGCTGGGTCTCTGGGTCTCTGGGTCCCTGTGTCTTGGTGGACTGAGTGCCATCTTAGTTTGCTTAGGTATAGATGCTCTATCTGTGACATAACTGTCACCACCAGCCTACTCAACAGATGACAGCTCCTCCCCCAATATTGTCAGCATCCACGCCAGCTCCTGGTAGTAAGTATGCTAACGGGGCTGTCAGAAACCAGCTGAGAGCTGTATGAAGATACATAGGAACCCTAGTGGACTGACTTATTGAACCTATGTCCTTTGCTCAGTAGCGATTTGTGGATACTCTGCAAGATGAGATGATCTTTTGGAGCACAGTCCTCAGATTTTCATGGAGAGAGAAAATATTGAAGAATCTAAAAGAAAAAAAAAAGGGGTTAAAATATTTAGGGCCCTCCCTTGTGGCGCAGCGGGTTAAAGCAATGCACTGAGAAGCTAAAGCCACTTCCGCATGCGTTCGATTCCCGCCTGCCCCGGAGGTGACCACATGGCGTGGCAGACCTCTCCTGGCCTGCCCACTGCTCCCCTCAGCAGTGTACTTTGTCTGTTTGCCTGTTCTGCTCCCCACTCTGTCTCTGGTGAAGCCTCTAACCACCCCTGAGCCTCTGGCCTGTACCCCAGTTCTGTATGCACAAATAAATCTTTTAAAAAAATATTTGGGAGAAGGGGACATCTTGAACCCAAAAAACTATCACGTAGGAATTTCATGATAAAACATAAGTATTCTCTATTGAAAAACTATTGACTTAATGCATTATGAAACACCCACACAAACACAGGAACTCCCACTCACTCTTTACATGTCCATAGCTTTCATGGAGATGCCCACATAGGTGATTTAGCTTTGGGTTTTGTTTTCAGGGAACTTTATAAATAACAGTGCATGTAAAACCAAAACTATATTTTAGTCTGATGAGTCTATACTGATTTTATAATACTAATTCCAAGTTAGATTAACATCCATTGACCCTTCTGAAAAATGCTGGTTCTTTTTTTTTTAAGTAATTTATTAGAAAGATGCATATTCGCATATTTGTTTCTTACACAAGAGGCACAATGAATAGTATCATGCACTGACCTGTAAGTTCTATTTGAGTTCAAGGACTTTTTCCCTGTTTCCTGAGATTTTATTAATCTCCAATAAACTAAAACTCTTCTACTTTATTACATGGCTGAATAAAATAATGTCGAATCACAGTAGTTATGAAGATGCTGCAAAATGATGGCCTAGCATAGTGGCTGTGAGCTTTGTTATCTTGCTGCCAAACATCAGCTGATGAGGCAGTGCATCTTATTTTTGTGTTGACTGTTATTTTTGAGAAGTGCCATTTAAATGAGTAGAAAACAAAAATAAATTTAGACAAGGCTTATAGCTTAGATCTGTTTGCAATAGCAAATATTATGGCTTAAATAATCTAACATTAACTCAATCTGCCAACCCCCTCTCCCCCAGCAAACACACACACACACACACACACACACACACATTGCATTAGGCATTATTCCACAGTGGTTACTGATGTAACAGGAAAGTCTTTGAGGACATTCCCACTTCTACTCCATCATCAGATTTTAAGAGTTATATTCTTCAATAGAGTCCGCAACATATTTCTCAAGGCACATGGATCCTCAATTTATGGCAAATGTTAGAGTAGCAGAGATGAAGATCATGCTGGACTAGACTTAGTCGTTCAGCCTGAGTCTGCAGTACATGAATTAACCCCTCATGGGGAGAATACACAGCAGTTGGCTTGCTAATTGAGCTCCATTAGCTTCAGAGATGGGTCGTGCTTTATTAAAACTGTTGTTGATAGTTCAGTCACCATGATTAAGTTTTCTGTGCCAGTGTCAGAGACAGGGCAGCTTTTCCACAATGGTGAACATGTTCATCTGAGGTAGCCCCCTGCCCCACATCATAGTGGGGAGAAAAATACTTGAGAGATGATTCGAGTGTGTTGTTCATGTGCTACAGTTATATTTCTGACCACAATATGGTTTTGTAAGGTAAATGGAGCAAATTATAGTGCCAAAGGCACTATATCTCTCCCTCCCAGCTATATGCTAGATACTATTGAAGGAAGTCAAGCGATGGTCAATCATGAAACTTAAGCCAGGCTGAACAAAACTCAAACAATATTTAAGAGTGTGATTTCTCACTCTTTTAACATGCAATTGAAGTTTGTGTCTGTGAAGGGACATAGGCTTCATTTTTACTTTTGATGGTCAAATACTATTTTGGAATTTTTAAGCATTTCTCAACTTATAGGAAAAGATAGAGAGGCGGAAAAAATAGAAAAGGGCACCAAGAACAACCAGATTGTAAGAGAGATAACAAAAATCATTCAGGAACAGATTTTTTTGTTAATTCAAATAGTATTTGAAGATCACTTTATAATGCGAGGAAGTAGCAACTAAGTAATAAAAGCATTTTGAGATGCCCAATTCTGTATGGCTGAAAATCAGAGAGCGAATTATATTATTGCCAGCAGGCATATGAGATAGCTCATTGGAGATAGAAAAATCAAATTCAGAAGGGAAATGTTTGTTTACCCATACAAGCTTCAAGATAATTGATTTCCACCAAACAGTCAGTGCTCACAGTAAGTTCAAACTGGCAATGTTTTGAAATCAATATGGTGAAAAAAACATTCTGAGAAGGGATATTTTTTCTATCACTACCCTAGTAATGCTTAGTCTAGGAAAGGGTTCTGTTCCTTCTTTTGGAAAGTCTTATTATTCAAAAGTCAATGGGTCTGTTTCTTGTTGACTACAACACACACACACACACACACAACTACAGATAAGAAGTCATGGCTAATCAAATCTCTCCCCCTACCTCGCTGCCCAAATACCTCTCAGATGACACCGCACCTGTAGGGACTTCAGAACTCTAGAAAGATCATGCAAAACCACAACAAGAGCACAATGCAGAAAAATCAATAGCAAAGATGACAAAAACGTGCTTCTTTCGCCAAGTGGCCAAGCATAGAATGTGTTAGTAATCCATATCCATACATGCAAAATTCTAAGTAGAATTCTCCCAGATGTCAGGTCATCTCTATACAGATGTCCTCCTCTCTCTACCAAGGAGCCCTTGAGTACTCACCAGCATGCACCATGTGACCAGGGGGCGTTTTTTTGGTTAACTTTCTTACACACCTTCACTTTGTAGGAAACAACAGGCATAATCTAGAAAGGTGGATGATCTCAAAAAGGAGCTGTGCACAGTGAGTCCCTTCTCCTACTCTGGTGCTGGCTGAATCCGGAGCTGCGTTTCGCTTTGCTTTACTCATCTTTCCCGGGTGTCAGCTCTGCCTGTGATGACTTTCTCTGTAGAAGCCCAGTGACCACAGGAAAAGAATATACAACCCAAGCTCAGTCACTTACACTCATCTAACTTGCTTTACCTTCTGCGCCACTGGGACCTAGCTAAACAAGTCATCTGCAGTGGAGGGGGAATCTAAAAACATCCACGATGAACATGACAGACAAGGGTTCTGGAGGGACAGTGTCCCTGGGCCACGCAGGGGAATGCCAGTTGTCACTTCTGGCAAAGCAGCCACCGTGAAGGTGGTGCCTTTTTTTTTAATCCGTGAAAGTGTGTGTTATGGGAGTGTTGGGGGGGGCTTTGTTGATATACTTTCTCTTCAAAGCTTCGAGGCACAAAGAGGTGATGTTCAGGACTATGTAGCTTTTTAAGCTAGTCTTCTCACTGTTCTGATTTAGATAATCTTACTACCTGAATCCACTCAAAACTCGAGGCCACACATGATGAAACCAGAATGAGAAAAGGGGGTGACAAACCCAGAGGGCAAGTAATAGAAAAATAATTTGCTAGTACAGTGAGTGTGGGTTTTGCTAGACGTGAAGTATTTCCACTGGTTGGCAGGCACAGAGTAATTCTAGGCTGTTTTGCAACTTATTAACTTGGAGGTACACGTAAGAATTTCAGCTCCACTTATTGAGGAAAATTAGCAAAAGACCCAGAAGCCAGATGAGGCGAGTTTAAGCAAAATAAGAGATAAACTACACTAAACACTGACACTGTGTCCACAGGTCTTATCCATATTCTATTAACTAACCTGTTTAGGCCTCTGGGCTGCAAGGCTCTGTACATCATGTTTTCATTGTTTTGCAAATTAAAAAAAATACCTCTGGGTTCTTTTCTACCTGGAAAAGTGGTCAAAATGGCATCAGCTAACAAAGGGGGGGAAATGTAATAATGTCCATATGCAGCTTTACAACCTTGATCATTGCGAAGAATAATGCAGCAGTGCAGCAATATTTATCCTATGTTTTGAGAACTGGGGTGTCAAAGACAGAGAAGACAGTTCACGTGACATAAGGGAGTTGTCTCATCCTTAACCCGAGCATAAAGACCAGATTCTTACAATGTGTTCATGGATAAACCTAGATCTGGCTGAGACCCTCCCATAACTAAATACTTCTAGGAGAAGAATGGAGAGAATGGCTCCTTTTTCTCTTAGAAAAAGGGCAAATGGGCCCTCCCTGGTGGTGCAGTGGGTTAAAGCACAGCACTGAGAAGCTAAAGCCACTTCTGCATGAGCTTGATCCCAGCCCTGGAGGTGACCCACATGGTGTGGCAGACCTCTCTTGACCCGCCCCCTGCTCCCCTCAGCAGTGTACTTCATTGATCTGCCTGTTCTGCTCCCCACTCTGTCTCTGGTGAATCCTCTTACCGTCCCTGCACCTCTGGCCTGTACCCCAGCTCTGAATGCATAAATAAATATTAAAAAAAAAAAAAGAAAAAAGAAAAAGGGCAAAACCCTAGAGTATCTAGAGAATGCTGTGCTCTCATTAGATTGGTACAGGGAGAAGGACTTGGGCCATGACAGAAATCTTCAGACCTTAGGTGCTCCCACAAAACAACTTAGATTTTTCAATGTGCTCATAGACCTCCCAAGGCATACTTGACCTTGATTGACCTCTAGTGCCCACATCAAGGTGGCCAGAGACCTGCTCTGGACCTGTTGATAAAAGTCTGAGTCTTTGGGGGAAGTTGACCCAGCACAAGAAACCTGACCAGAGTCGCATGCTGACAAGAGTAAAGGTAAAAGCCAAAGTCTTAGGACCAGCTCCAGAGTCCATACGATGAAACCAGCCCAGCCCAGGCTGAGGAATGATTGGATTTGTCAAATATCACCCTAAAGTTAGGCAAATGGTAAGCAAAGAAATAGGGAAGAGAAACTTGAGAAGACTTGTTATTGTTTCAGTATAGTTTAAAGTGCTGTGTATGATACTCTTTTCAGGTGGTCAGTAAATGTCAAGTCACCCTAAAATCTATCTTCTCTGTCTTCTCTCTCCATTTGAAGAGTACATTTACCAGGGACTTGCACATAAAACATTAGTTTGGCATGGAAATCAGACAAAACACAAATAAGTCAGTGAGTCTCAAACTGAACAGCTTGACCTGTCAAAACACCCGCTTCTAGTTTCTTAGCCCTCTATCGCCCTCTACAGCTCTCAGCAGAAGGGCTGAAATAATGTCCGGTGAGTGTTCTAGTTGGGCTTTGGACAAGTCTATAAAAAATAAGCTGATATGACTTTAAGGAAACACACGGGTGAGATATTATAGCCTATTTAGCTAAGGAACCTATGTGAGAACATTGTAAGTTTCAAATGGATTACATAATCTATGAGCAGTGAAGAGTCAAAAGAGGTTTAAAAGAACAAGAAAAGCAGTAGAAAAGTTATGGATTTGTCCTTGAGATTAAGACTAAGCTGAAGTGAGACATGCATGGCCATGACCATGTAGGTTTTAATCTAGTGCCTAGAAAAACAAGCTCATGATGAAGAAATCCCAATCTAGCGAGTAGGCGGATACTGTGACATATGATGGAGCCCAGCTGTTAGTGTGTGAGAGAGAGCCCTGAAGGGAGGCAGAGAGAGGAGGACATCAGAGGTCCATGTTCTTCAGAGAGGATGAGAGCTGGTGGTACTGAAATGTGTAGACACTGGGTCTGGACATGTAACCATCAGATTCTTCTTACCTGTAGGGTAAGAAATCCTGAAGTCCCTGTTCCCTAGGTGTTAGGTCTAACTCCAATGTTTTGCCCTTTCTGTTGTTTTGATTTGTTGAGCTCTTTGATTTCAAAGCTGTTAAAGGAGGTTTAAGGGAGTTTATTTAGTTTCTGTAACCCCTTCAATGGACAACAGCATCAGGGTTTTGTTAAGAGCAAACTTAGAAACGCTGGTGTGTTCTGTTATTCTGCCCACTTTCTACCTTGTGTTCAATCATGTTCCTCTTAGGCACCTGATAATCTGCAATGCAAACATTTTTTATTGCATCTGTTGGTTACCAAATACTTTTCCATTCTCCATGTCTTTACCTTCGTTCACCAGGTTTAACTGCAATCACCCTGAAATGTTGGATTGCACAGGGTGTAAATTCACTGTATGCTCTTCAGCTGGAATAATGGGGAGATATTACCTAAACCAGATGCTGAGTCACAAGAGCATTTGAGTCTCAGCTCTTTCCTGTTGACTTCCTGTTCTTCAGTAAACTAAGCCTTTGTTGGGCCATCAGCAGATCAGAAACTTAAGTGTACTTCTCAATCATTCCATTGGTTCTGTGGAAGGAATAGCTGATATGTGTGTTTGTGTACAGATATGAATAAAAACACATTTAATATGCCTGTGCTGATGAATATCCACCACAAATCACCACCTCTCAGGACATGTAGTACTTGATACACTGAGGGTCTGTCACCTAATGGCACACTGTGTTAGCAGGGTTGACCAATCTGTACTTACTCTCAGTTCCCATGGGTGAAGAAGAGACTTCAACTAAATTATGGTTTAGTGAATCCCAAATGGGATGTGAAATACTGATCTGAATCCTGAACTATATCTAGGCTACAAAGTCTGTGTCCTAACTATTGAATCTATGGAGTTTGACATTCTTACACTGTTGATCGTGTTTTGCTAATGGTCTTTGTGGGAATTTGCCCAAGTAAATGTGTGTGAGAGAGTTATTCCTGATATGGTTATATGGGGTGAGTTAACACTCATCCTAAAGTACCATTAGGGATGTGTGTATTTAATTTAATGGAGTGACTCTTGTGCTTTATGTATTCATGTTTCTTTCTCAGGGAATACATAAATTTAAGCCGGGACCTTAGGACATCATAAGAAAAAAAGCAAAATGGAAATTTGGTGATCTATCAGAATCACAAAGATGTATAATTGGATCTTTTCCCACCTCACTTCCATCTCCTAATACCAGAAAAATTTCCAGGGGAATCTCTATGTTTCTTGACTTTGCAATCAACCAATCAATATCATTCCATAGAACTGTAGATAATTTAATGACATGAATTATATTCCGGTAGTTCAGATTTATAGAAATGTCACTTAAATTTCTTAATTGCATTGTTAAGTTTGGTTCTAAAGGCTAAGAAGCCTGACACGGAGTCTTAATCCTGGTGAGACCTGGCTATGCACACACAAGCCACCCTCCACTCTGGCAGCGCTAAAGCATCTCCCATTAGTCAACAGGCACTGGATGATGGCCTCTGGGATTTTACCTACAGTCCTTTTTGTCTGATTCAATTTCTTGTTGGCAGTGAGAGAGGGTTTTTATTACCGTGTGGTTACATTAGGTGCCACGGAGGTGTGCATTTTCTCTCAAACAGCTTGTGTGTGGGCTTACTTCCATGTATTTCATACCCTGCCCTCGGGACATGAGGCTTCTGCTTTCCATCCAGTCCCTGAATTGGAAACTTGCCTTTGACATGAATATGCCCCTCACTCAATTTAAATTTCCAAATCTCCCTTCTTCTCCCCCCAAACAAAATCCCTCCAAATCACCATGGCGATTTCAGTAACTCAGGGCAGCACAGAGTTTTCTGTCTGCATGTTCCAGGCCATTCACTAGGCCTTTGAGTCACATCAGCTGGGGCTTAAGACCAAGTCAAAGGCTAAGAAAGCCCCCAAGGGCCTGATTCTCCTCCCCTCCTACTGCTCTGCCTTCTGCACCCTCTCCCTTGGTCACTTTACCTTCCTCCTGCGTGTGGCAGGTTTACAGAGAACAGTGTGCGCCCAACCTAGGCCAGACTGCAGTCTGTAGCCTGCAGTCCTCAGAGCCACAGAGGAGTCCGGCTGTAGGAGGGCAATGCCACGCGCCTTCCTTAGGCAGCACTTTCCTCCCTAGATCCCCTTCAGAATTTGCTCTCGAAAAGTCCAGCTGGACGGGTGGATGGTCTGAGTCTTCTGGCAAACAAAACTTGCCGCTAAGTGTTGCCTTCACCAGAAGTATCTGATTTATTTTTTTTTTTTCTGACGTTCTTGAGAGCTTAAAAGTGACAATTTAGGAAGGTTGGAGCAATTGAGAAAGTTTTTATTTAATGTTGAAACTTAAAACTGGAGAACACTAGAGGACATTGATACTCCAGGGGAAAGGATATGGTTAAAGTGCCCCTTCATAGACAGTATTTCTAATTATGCATTCAAGTAAGTTCCAAGAGACCATAGAGTATTCTCTCTGGTCCTCACCCTGACTCATAAGCCCTCATCGTTCCTCTCCCACTGCATCTTCAGACTCACCATGCTCTGTACGCTGCACATTCCATTTTGGAAGTTTAACAGTATTTCAGAGTAGGCATTGGGGGAAGAGCCATCACAAGTAAGTGGGAATTATTCTGGGCTACTTCAGCACGTTCAATTAATTGGTCACATCAACAAAGAAACATCATACTGTCACATCAATAGACCCAAAAAATGCACTTGACAAAATCCAATACCACTCATGATAAAACCTTTGAGCAGTAGGCATAAAGAGGGACGTTCTTCCAACTTCATAGAGCTTATCTTCTAGAACTGTCCAATTACTATCCTTTGGTCATCAGAAACTAGAAGTTTCCCCTCCGAAGCCAGGTGCAAGGTGAACATATCCCCTCTCCTCGCTGTTTGAACATATGAGATTATTGATGTAATAGCTATCACAGCTCTCTATGTGTAGCTATTGTTCTTTGTTCCTGTTTCTGTCTTCTACTCTTCTCTTTTTTTTATTATTGAGTTCATAATTGTACATTTTATGATTTAACTTTCTCTTTGTGTCATAGTGGTTATACGTTCTTAGCTTATTTTTAGTGACATCCACAGAAATCGAAATGCCGTTTGTGGTTAGTTCATGCTACTTTTACATAACATCCCACTTCCTGTATATAGGAATCCTCGCGATACTTTAATCCCTGCCTTTCCACCCGGAGCACTGCTGTCATTCATGCCTCCATTTCATATATAAAATATGTACATGCACATGCACACACTGGTGAGGAAATAAATTGAATATATTTTGTCATTTTGAATAAAATCATCTGTTAATTAATACACTAAATTTTTACTTTCACGTGTTCCTTTGATGATGCTCTTTCTATTTATACAGCTGAGTTTCTGATCAATATTCTATCTAAAGGGCTTCTTTTAACATTTCTTATAAGGAAGGTCTGATGGCAACAAATTCCTTCTGTTAGACTGAGAATGTCTTTATAGCTCACACTTCTGGAGAATAATTTCACAGGTACAGAACCTAGTTGTGTTTTTTTTTTTTTTTTCCTCTCAACACTTTCAGTATTTTACTTTATTCTCTTGATGTTTGCATGGTTCCCAAGAAGTCAGATGTAATTCTTTGTTTCTCTGTAGATAGGTGTTATTAATTCTGATATACTTCTGGATGTTCTATACTACTGAATTTTCTTACCTTTGATTTGCTATAGTTTAAAATTAAATTAATGGGGTACAGTGCTGTCTTGTCATGGATGTGCTAAGCTTTCTGGATTTGACTTGGCATTTGAAGCTATTGGTAATTTGGGGAAAGCCTGGATCATGGTGGCTCCCCCTGCTTTACCCCCAATGTGCATCGCCCCCTCTGGTGTCCACTACACACATGTTCTGTGTTCCGTGATTGCCCCTGGATCCCTGGGTATTCTGTAGCTTATTTCAGTGTGTGCATTTCAATGTGTGCACTCTTCACTTCTGTGTTTTAGTGATCCTGTGGGCATCTCCTGTAGCGTAGAGATCCTCTCTTCTGCGGTGACCTGTCTGCTAATGAGCCTTTGGGATACAGCCCTCATTTTGGCCAGAGTCTGTTTAGAAACATTAGCCACTTCCTTTGGTTTTGAGAATTTCTACCTCCTGTTGATTTTGTCTCTGTTCTTTCTCACCATCTACTGTAGCCACTAAATCCATGAGCATAGTAATTCGTTGATTTAAATTCCTGGTCTGGTGGGGAAATTCCAGCATCCCTGTCATGTGTGTTTCCCGGGCTTTCTGTGTCACTTCAAGTTGTGTTTTCCCCTTGTAGAATATCTTGTATCTTTTCCTTGACATGCAATGGGGGAAAGGAACTGCTGTGAACAGGTCTTTGCAAAGAGGAGGTAGGTTTCAGGGCAAACATCCCTAAAAGGGTCTGTCTTTTGGTTTATGCTTAACACTTCCAAGTGTTTCCAGTCACTTTTCCTCCCTTCCCGGCATGGAACAGACTGCTAGGTTGAGCTGGAGTGGAAAATGCCCCTTCTTTCACATGGAAAGCTAGAATGGGCAAGTACTTGTTAACTTGCTTCTGCTTGGAAGGCTGGAGCCTGCTGAATCAGTGCTTCCTTTCCCGTAGTGAGTCATATACTCCAGGAGGTTGGCCTCTGGTTAACTAGTTTTCCTAAAGGGTAAGACTTGGTAAGAAAAACCAGAGCATTCTTAGTCTTTCAGTACAGTCTCATTCTCTCTCTTCCTGCTAGATGCACATTTGCCTGAATAATGTGGGGACCTCTCTGGTTGAGTCCTTCTGGAGTTCTCAACTCTCTGGCTTCTCACTATGAGCCTTCAGCCATTCTTCAGGTACAGTTCAGTCTCCCCTGGGCTCTGGCTCCCCTGGGCTCTGGCTCCCCTGGGCTCTGCCACTGAAGGCGTGGCCTGTGTCCACATGTCTGTGCCTCCAGCCTGTGGGCCCAGTGGCTGTTGTGCTCCTGTCTCTCATGGAAGGAAGGCTTGGTGATCGCTCTGTCTCTGTAGCTTTGCACCTGCTGTTGGGAAGAAGAAACAACTTCAAATACCTTATATGTAGAACTGGAAACCAGTCCAGACATCTTTTAAAATATTTTCTGCTCTGAATCATAATAACCACAGTTTGATTGAATTTTTTACAATGTAGGCTAATTATAGTAAATTTACTGAGGTAATTTAAGTAGTGGGAGGAATGCTGATAATTGGTTCTGTCTTGCGAGTGCTGATTGATTGATATATTCTCAGTTTGGAATTGCTAGAAGTTTCTTTTTCATTATTTTTGCTGTATCTTATTTAACATTTTATTGAGAATAATAGGTATACCATACGCGTCGCCATATTTAAGTGTATAATAGTGTTTCAGTATGCTGAAGTTGTGTACCTGTCTCTATCATCACCCTTTAGAGTATTACCACCCTTGATCACTGCCTGTGTCTTAGTCCCTCCACACACCACACAACAATCCTCTGTTCTCACCCTGCCTCTACCAGCCTGCTTCCTAGACACAGATCTGTATGCTCTGGGCACTTCATATCCATGGGACCAGTTAGCATGTGGTGACACAGCTAGCTTCCTTCAGAAACAATATGTTTTCATGGCAAGGTGTATCCATGTTGCTGCATACTAAAGCACTACAAATTCTTTTTTGTGCCAAATGGTATTGCATTTCATGGTGATGCCCCATTTTTACCCATTTATTAATCGATGGCTAGTATATAGTTTCCTCTTGGGTACCAAGATGGAAAATGTTCTCGTTTATGTTTCACACCTCTGAGAAAACACTGAGGAAGTCCTGTGTGATAGAATGACTCCCCGTTAGCATGTTGAGGAACTCTCACAATTGTGACAGTTGTGTCTGCTGAGGGCCTACCTCGTTTCATCTTCCAGCCAGCAGTATATGAGGGCTCTAAGCTGCCATGCCCTCACCAGCTATTGATGATCTGTTTTTGATGAAGCCACACTAGTATGTTTGAAGTGGCAGACCATCATGGTTTTATGTACATTTTCCTCTTGCAATGAGGCCTTTCATGTTCATTATTTGTCAGTAGTATAGCTTCTTTCGTAAAGTATCTATTAACATTCTTAGGCATTAATAAAATGTGTAATTATATTTTTGCCCTTCTATTATTATGGTTCCTTTATATAATCTAAGTATAAATCCCTTGACTTATATATGACTTAAATTATTCATTCCTGTGCATGTTCTTTTTCTTCTACGTGCTGGTGTTATTTGAAGCAAAAAGTGAATTTAATCCTATTTATCGACTTTGTTATCACTTATACCATTGACATTCTATCTTAAAATGCTGTGGAAAGTTGCAAAGATTTACTCCAACATTTTCTTCTAAGATTTTTATAGTTTTAGTACTTGGATTTATGTCAGTGATACATTTTGAATTAGTTTTGCTTATGGTTTGAAGTTCCTGTTTGATTCTTTCCCCAGTAGCTGTACAGTTACCCAACACCATTTATTTAAAAGATTATTCCTTCTCCTGAATGGTTTGACTGTCTTTGTCTGAAATCAACTGGCGATAAATATAAGGGAGTCAAAGACTGTCAACTATTGCATTGATTTTTATTTTTCTCTGAATACTAACACCATTCAGTATTGAAAAGTGTAGCTTTTATAAATTTTGAAATAAGTTTAGTACTTAAAGTTTGCTCTTTTTCAAACCATTTTTGGCTATTTATGTGCCTGTATTTCCATGTGAGGTTTAGGATCAACTTGTTTATGTCTGCTTTAGATTTTATTAGGTACTGCAGTGAATCAATACACCTATTGAGATAGTTCTATTTTTACGTCTTCCAGTGTTGATCATCGGGATAATTTTCCTTATATTTAGGCCTTCATTTCTTTCATCTATGTTCAGTTTTAATATATCAATCCTCCTTAAATCTGCTCCTTAATATTTTTACACCATTTGTTGCTGTTCTAAATGCAATTTTTAAAGCTTTATTCATGTTGTCTGTTGCTATTATGAAGCGATTGTGTGTGTGTATTAGTGTGTTGGTCCTATACAGACAAACCTATTAGTTACATATGGGTTCCTTATATTTTTTGGTTAATAAGAATGTTACTTAATTTTCACTTGAGATTAATTTAGTCTTCCCTAGTCCAATGAATCTTTTTTTTTCCTGTTCACCGTGATGACTGTACTGTACTGTAAAATAAAATTAAGGAGAGTACACTTCCTTGTCTTTTTCCTGGTCTTAGGGAGAAAGTTTTCAAGTTTTGCCATTAAATATAAGCTAGCTAGCTATAGGCTTTTTGTAGCTGCCCATTATGAATATGAGAAAGTTATTTACAATACCTAGGTTGTTGTGGATTTTTTTTTTATCATGAAAGAATGTTGGGTTTTTGTTTATGTCTACAGAAATGATTGTTTATTCAACTATTATAAAGCCATTTAAACATCTACAGATGAATGACACATCTAATTTCATTTCCTTTTCATATCTTACTTTTATATTACCTTCAGTTTGAATGGCACCCATTTTTATTCATGGTGTTAGGTTTTATTGAATGCAACCAAATTGCTTTAAGTAGTGTTTTCACTAATTGAGAGATATAAAACATATCTTTAGTAAAATGAAAGCCTGCATTTGTGCTATGATTATGTACCTATTTAGTAGACAAAGTATGTGTGACTGTTCATATGTGTTTAAAAAATGATTATTGCTTAACAAATGGAGAGATGTAAATGTTTGGTTTTCTGTGACAGATCAAATAAAGCAAACCAGCTCTAGTATGGCCATTCTTCTTGACATGATATTATCCTTCTGGAATTTCTGGTAATTTGATGGTAATTTTTGTGAATCTTAGAGCTCTTTAGAGTTTTATAGCTCTATAGTTTAAAAAAATATAGGGCAGGAACAAAAATTCAGACTAAAAATTATTGCAAGCCCAATTTCTATAAAAAACAAATGTCTTTAAATATATTGTTGGCCTAATTTACACGTGAGATTAATGGTACAAAGATAATTACAATTGCATCATCTCTGTCAATGATCTTATATTACGATTGGAAATGCTAATTTCATCACTGTGCTTAGTTGGTCTGGATATTAATGTCACTAATACAAGGTACCGATTTCAATTGAGATTTGGGTATCTAAAATAAAGCTTCACAATCCAAGTTCAAAGTACTGACAGCTGGGAATCCAGATATCATTTGGAAGACTTGATTAAGTGTGCCATGTCAGCTGTCTCTTCCCTGGACTCTAAACAATAAAGAAAGATTGAGAAGTGAGAGAGAATGTGTGAAGTAGTGCTTTGGAGAAACAACTTGCTAGTAGATTCCAACAGGATTTGGCCAACGCTCAACTCCTTTTAACCAAGTTAAGGATATAAGTGTGTTTGGATTTGTTTTAATGAACAGCTAATCTACCAGAGTGCCTGACATTGCCGGCACTTAGATAGAGGACAAAGGAAGCTTGAAGGAGTTGAGAGGATAAAACTGTTTCACATGGCTAGGATATAAATGTTCTTGTCTCAGGTTTATACTACTTTAAGTGATTGAGAAACAAGAGCTAAAGTGTGGGAGGTGATGCAGAGATCAAAGGCAATTTTGGTAAGACAGGAGAGAGTATAGGGATCTCATCACTGGTAGCCAGCTGAGAAAATACCATTGTCTTCTTTCCAACCACAACTTCACCATAGTAAAGCCCAGAGGACTTTAGTAAAACAGAGGACCATTAGAAAGTAACCCGTTCCAAACTCACTGAAGACTAAGTCTAGTCAATATCAAAGGAAAGAAAAATACTTAAAATTGAGTTCATAGTCAGGCGGTCAGTTGGCTATGTGCTATTGTGTGGACTGAGACTGAACTTTCTTAAGAATACTGGTTTGGCCCTCCCTGGTGGCGCAGCGGGTTAAAACAGAGCATTAAGAAGCTAAAGCCACTTCCGCATGAGTCGATTCCCGCCTGCCCCACAGACGACCACATGGCGCGGCAGACCTCTCCTGACCCGCCCGCTGCTCCCCTCAGCAGTGTGCTTCCTCCATCTGCCTGTTCTGCTCCCCACTCTGTCCCTGGTGAATCCTCTCACCCTTTGCATCTCTGGCCTGTACCCCAGTTCTGTATGAATAAATAAATAAATCTTTAAAAAAAATAAGGAATCCTGGTTATTCTTCAGAATGCAGTGATGATTATGATTCTACAGAACAAGGTCAGTGAAAGTTAGTGCTTAAGTACTAGTTTACCTTATAATACAGTGACTTTTTCTTTATGTAAGTTTACTTACATGCAGTGAAAAACATAATAATCTAAAATGTTTCCCAACAAAATAAAAGCTTGATATAAAAGCTAGAGCATTTGTCAGCTGGTATACATAGCTTTGTTCATATACTGAAATAGCTGGATGAATGCCTACGCATAGAAAGCAAATAGATCTTATTTTCAAATATTCAGGCTTCTATATTTGTAAATTGTTTTGGTTCTGCTTGATTTCAGGTGAACTTTAAAATGTGAAATCAATTCTGGAATTAGAAAACTTCAATGAAGTGAAAAAGATATATTATTCCTTTCTCCCTGTTGGCTCTTATTCACCCTCTTCTGCCTGCATCCCTCTTCATTCTGTGATACAGTTGTGAGAGAGAAGTTAATGACTTATGTTAGTAGGAAGCAGAGTGAAGCTTTTGAATAATAGAAAGATTCAGTATAATCTTGGATAATACTTAAGAATCTTGCTATTGGTGATTATATAATAAAAGTTGTCTTTTCAAATTTCTCTAGCAAAACATAATGCTCTTGAGTCAGTTTTTTTGTTTGCTTTTTCTTTTCATCTCTATTGTAGAGTACCCAGGAAATTAATTTACAAAACAAGTTAAATTATAATGGATACTTTTACGTATATTTATTTAGTGTATTTCCATATAACTTAATTTTTATTATGACAATGACCTGCTGTTAGTTCCAATTAAAGAAAATAACAGTAAGAAAATTGTATGTGTGATATAGAGCAAAATAAAACTTGTATCATCTAGGTTAAATGTCATAAATAATGAACATGCCCTATTTTCAATATCCTATAATTTCATTTCCCTATATAGTTTAAGCTTTTCCTTTATTAGAAACTTTCTCTGATTCTCCTGAAGCTTCTATCAGAATGTTTTCTGAATCTCATACATTTTCTCTTTCCTTAGCATGAATAACTTAAACTAATGAGAACAAATCTGTTACTGGGAAGAGCAGTGAACAGGAAATACAAAGCCTTGATATATTTTCCTACTATGAGCATACTTATGTAACTTGACTTTGAGGTAATAGGTGGATAGGGATGTGGAGCGAGTTCAAAGCATGCATCTCTAAAAGGCAATTCCTAAGTTATGTTTCTTCGGGGTTATATAATTCATGGCAATTATGAAAGTTCAAAACCCGAGAGTTTCTTTTAATTCCAATCTTTGACTTGATAGGTTCAGTGTTGGTCCAGAAATATATCACCTGCAATTCTTTAGGGATGGAATTTAAAGGAACTTTGGGCTATAAGGTAGATGTTGTTATCATGAACAGTTGGTGCTGGGTTCAGAGAGGCAAGTGAATCCAAAACAGCAGAAATGAAACGAGTTCCAAGTCTGAGGGGAGCTATTCCAATGCAGAGCAAATTCATTGCTCACAAAGGCAGTGTCCACAATGATGGATTCATGGTAACAACACCCACGAAAAGCAGGTCATGACCTCAGGGGGGGAGGCAACGTTGAAAAATTTGAAATTTGAAGCATCCCTAGATGAAATGCTGACTTTTGGGGTACCTATTTGGCACATGGGCAACAACATGTTTGCCCAGCTGAATGACAGTAAATCTGGCCTCCAAGAGACTTGTTGTGGCTAAAATGCATAAAACCTGAGCAGAAACAGGGTGGCAAGGAAGCCCTATGAACTGTGAATGTCAACATTTGCAGTATTTCATTTCAACACCACATAGAGATGAAAAAGTTTTATTGGATGAAGAAAAAATGGAATGACACTCTAAGGAATTTTTTTCATGTTTCACTGTAAAATTGTTTGGGTAATTTTCAGTTGGGGAATGCTAAAATACTCCCCCACACCTTACTGTAAGTATCTCTCAGCCATAGAATAGTGATGTCTAGAGAATGATGAGCTTTTTTCAATGGTAGATAACAATCATTGTTGAAGCATCAAAGCTAAGGAAATCTATTCTTCCTGTCTAAGTGAACCTTATATTATACAGTAGTTCCTCTATAAATCCATCATTTATTTCACATTCATGGTATATACTCGGAGAGCATGCCTGAGATAGTCACTCACCAGGATAAAAGGATCATATTTAGATCTTCTCAGCTTCCAATCAGTGTTAATATAAAGTAGTTATATTATGAAGCTAGCAGAAATCATAAAATCATTCTTTTTAATTATAAATATTGAGATGTCAGCTCTAGCTTGGAAGAATAGAAGTTTGGGATTTGTTAAATAGGAAACTAACACTGGAGTTTGTATTGACCAAAAGATCAACTTATCAATAGGGGAAGAAAGTGTAGACTGAAGTAGAAAAAAAATCAGTGATATTTTTTTCCTGCATGTCCTGTTTACTCCAGTTAATTAATGATAATTACTACGTTTGTCGTATTTAAAATTGCATAAATTTCTTGATTAGCTTTGTTTGTATTTTCATCTCAACTTACGATTTTAAACCTAATTGCAAATACTTGCATAATTCTAGAGAGAGGGTAATTAATTCGTTCAAGAAGTAAAAGGAAAGATAAGGTTGAAAAACACTTTTCACATTCAGTAACTAAATTCACATAGCAGTGGGTGTGACTTGACATTATCTTTGAACACACCCTTCAGTGCCAACAAAATTAAAGGTTTAAAAAGTTTATAAGGATCAATCAATCATTTTTATAATTACTACATATTCAAAATGTAATGTTTTCTTTGCCAAAATTGAAGACAGGAATGTTTAATGATAAAGACTTCCTTAATGAATAATTTGTCTTTATCAAAATTCAGTGGTAGAATTCAACCAAAGTCATTGTGAATTTGATCCACCTGCTGTCTCTTAAAAAGCTGGCTAGACCCTCCCTGGTGGCACAGTGGATTAAAGCACAGCACTAAGAAGCTAAAGCCACTTCAGCATGAGATAGATCCCCACCCTGGAGGTGACCAACATGGCGCAGCAGACATCTCCTGACCTGCCCGCTGCTCACTTCAGCAGTGTACTTCATCAGTCGACTTATTTTTCTCCCCACTCTGTCTCTGATGAATCCTCTCACCACCCCTACATCTCTGTCTTGTAACCCCAGTTCTGTATGCATAAATAAATAAATCTTAAAAAAAAAAAAAAGCTGACAGTAAGAATAGCCTAAGGGCAGTCTAACATATGTAACCCTGTCTTCCATATTCCAAGTTTTCACCCATAAATTTAAATCTTATTTTCTATTCTACTTAGTTCCTATTTTGTGAGAACTCCCCCAAATTACAGGATTTCCAACACAAATGTTACATTTCCTGTATCAACCCCCTGTAAATATCAACATATCATGTGCATTTTTCATGCATTTTATTCAAGACAATTTAGTATGTTTATTATATTTATGTATTTAGCTATTATTTACCTTACTTTTTTTTTTATTTTACACATACAAGAACTGGGGGTCAGGCCAGAGATGCGGGGTCGGGGGAGGTGAGATGATTCACCAAAGACAAAGTAGAGAGAATAGGCGGACGTAGGAAATACACTTGCTTAATTCTAGAGAGAGGGTAATTACTTCATTCAAGAAGTAAAAGGAAAGATAGGGAGACAGGAGAGTTCTGCTGTGCCATGTGGGTCACCTCCCTGGCTGGGGAACGAACTCGTGCTGCAGGGGGTATAGATAGCTACAGAGTGCTGTGTTTCAACCTGTTGCACCACCAGGATGGGTCCTATTTAACTTACTTTTTAAAAAAATCTCATTGTTAATTACACTTTGGACTTTGCTTTTATGATTTTCGTGCCAGCCAGATACACATTAAAAACACACTAGTAACTCAAAAAAGTCTTAAGAAAAATGAGCCAGGTAGGAAAGTGGGGGAGATTCTAGTTTCTTCAAGATTGGCTCAGAAGAAGTTGTGTCTGATGCTCCTTCGAAGTCGGGTGTTCATTTGGGCTGGAATGACAGGTTGTCCCCCAGATAGCCAGATTCAACCCAGACATTTAGGGAAAGTGCCACACAGCAGGGACTTCTGCTTCACTGCACAGACTTTACACATGGACTCTGTCCTGGGGAAGTGCAGATGCAATCCATCATCCAGGTTGCTGAAGAAGACACCCTGTGTCTGTTTGATTATGGGGGTTCTTGCTAACTGTCCTTGGATGGCACATTTCTCATAATGAGAATATAAATGCTTTTTCTGCTAAAGGAAAAGGGCTACTGTAGTTATGTTTGTCTCTTCCAGAATCAAAAGTACTTTTGATCTGTAGGATGTCTTGCTATGGTGTGTGGAAGTTAATTTATTAGCATTTAAATCAGTGTTTGAATTTCTCTAAGAATGAACAATTAGCATCAGAAATGAATTTCTAAGGGTTTTCCTGATGACTGTTGCTCACTGCTCAATGGATTATTTTGTAAACCCAGAAAGAAATAGCACATCACAGAACCCCCTGTCAGCATCAGGAAAGAGCTTCAGTCTTTCTTGCATCATTGTGTTCTTCCATACATGAAAGTGATTTTATGAAGATTATTTTTTAAATAGGGGCAGAGAAGAAATTCCCCTTTACCCCACTGGGTTCTTCTTGGGCTGTTTTGAACAATCCAATTAATAGCAGACATATTAATGGAAGAAAAACAAATTTAATTGTGACCCATGATGGGACGGCCAGTCCTACAAATCATTATTAAATATAAAGTAGCATTAAAATGCATATATAACTTATCAAATACACTCAAGAACATCATTGGAAGTTATCTTTCAAACCCCAGCTATATACATGCATTCTCTGTGAAGTACTAATATCAAATATACATCTCTGGCAAATGTTTTAGTGGACTTGAAAAGAAAAACATATTTTACTGATTGTGCATAATTGACGTGGGGAATATGCAAACTGATGTTTTTAAACATTATATTCTAAAAATTATCTTCATGATTTGTCTACTCCATTTTACATTGATTCTTTTTTTTTTTTTTTAAGATTTAGTTTATTATTTATTCATTCAGAACTGGGGTACAGGCCAGAGATGCAGGGGTAGTGAGAGGCTTCACCAGAGTCAGAGTGGGGAGCAGAAGAGGTCTACTGAGGAAGTCCACTGCTGAGGGAGCAGTGGGCAGGTCAGGAGAGGTCTGCTGTGCCATGTGGGTCACCTCAGGGGTGGTAATCAACTGGCACTGAAGCATCTGCAGCTCGCTTGCAGTGCTGTGCTTTAACCCACTGTGCCACTAGGGAGGGCCACATTTTAATTTTCTTTCTTGAAAAAAGAGTGAGTACGAGACAGTAAGAACAGAAGGGATGAAATATAAATGGGGGTAACACAGATATTATTAAACTAAAATTTAAACTGTCAAAAATTACATGGGGCCAATTAAATAGGACATGTGAAATCTCTCAAGCATAATCCATTAGGGAGAAAACGGTGGCAGGGTTAAACTCAAGTTTTCTAAAGGGAAATGGCGTGTTCAAAGCTGAGTTCACTCACAAAAAGGCGCTGACAGACTTGTGGAGGGAGGTTGGTCAGAGTGGCTACACTCTGGGTTCTCTAATCTCCCTACTGAAGGCAGCTTCTCAGCCTCCCACAGAGACAGGGAGTCAGGGCTGATCTTTCCTGGTGATGACATTTCAAAGGGTTGGCTCCCAGGTCTTTGAAAAAGACATTCCTGAGTTGTAAAACTGACAAGAGGCTGGAGGAAGATTTACATTTCAAAGGGACAGAGGAAGAATTTACAATAGCAAGTTTTCTCAAGTAAATGTTCTAAGGAAAGGTGGTGGAGGGCCCAGAGTTAGGATCAAGCCTGCCTAAAGTTTAGTGGAGCTGAAGGGGAAGGTTAAGGTCACTGGGGTTAAAATGAATTGGAAAGCTATAGATACGCAACTTTTCCTGCCATTCATCAAAATACTAAAAAAAAAAAAAAAAAATCCTTCTGAAAAAGTTTAGAACTTTTATATCCATCATGCCACTTAGTGAAAGTTTTACAGTTCACGCTAATGATGTAGAAAACTAATTTGACCAGCTCTGTGGAATTACTTTTTGTTATAAAAATGACATGAAACACCTGAAGCAAGTAGTTCAGAAAATATCCTTTTAAAAAGCTGTTTTGACAAGTGCCATTTAGTTTCCATTATTTTAAACACTTGGTGATCTGTTGAAAAGTGGGTTTACTATATTTAATGCTGGTAATGAATTCTTACTGGAAATCTTCACAGCTAGTTTTCTGCTATTAAATATTCTCTGGGAGGGGGCTGAGATGCTAAGAATGTGTGAGGATCACCCAGCTTTCAGGTTATGAACTGAAAGTCAATCATCCTGGCACAACTACCTGCACAGGGCACTGTGTCATTCACCAGCAAATGTGAGTAGGTAAAAGTCCATTCTAGCCTGTCTCAGGATATAGGTGGACTTCCTCAGTGGGTGTGACTGACTTCAGGGAGCTGTAGGGACAGATGCTACAAGTTATTCAAAACAAAACAAAATGTACTACCTACCTAAAGGGTCATTTAAAATGCAAGCTGTGTATTTCAGGGGGTCAGTAATGAGCCTAAAGAAATGAGAAGGACATTTTTATGGGACTAATTATCATGTCAGGTGCTTAAATGATAAAGCCTTTACAAAGACTGTGTGCAAACAATCCCTGAGGGGAGGTGCTGACATCTGTCTAAGGGGAGAGTCCACTGTGTGTCTCTCCTCTACTCTGATGGGGAAGACACTCCATCCCTAGGTCTGCCTGCGCCCCATCCCCACCACCCCCCACTGCCAATCCAAAGTGGTTTTATGAAATCCTTGCTAGTGGATCAGTTTAGATTGGATGCAATGAACACAAGAACTTTTACAGAAAAGATATGTGTTCTCAGTGAATTATTTTGCGACTTCTACTATTCTGAGAAACAACTAGAAAAGCTACTTAACAGAGATGGGGTTCAAGGACATTTCAGTTATCTATAGTTGTTTTGTGATGCTGCTTGAAAAAGAAAATGGTCAAAAATGAATGTGGGTCAAGTGTTCATAGGCCATTAGCATCCTCAGCCACTGCATTAATTCAGAAAGCTTTTCCCCATGAAATCATGTGGCTCATAGCCACCGTGCAAATGAAAGAGCTGTGATTACCACTTTTTTTCATTATGTTCTCAAGAATTTTAATAATTGTGCTATCCCATTCATCTTACCCTCCAATGGATTTTCGACCATTCTATGATCTATTTGTTTCAAAAAGACTTGTTTTCCCGCTAATGTTGTAAGTCTATGAAGAATAGTACATCATCTGAGAGCAGGATACATGGACTGGGTAAACACCTCACCTTTTAACTTATCCAATACCAATTAATCAAAACAAAACAAAGCAAAAGAAGTTAGAACCTGTAATCCTGTGCACAGTTTCTCTCTAGGGACCATTTACTTTCACAGTAGTTTCCAACCTGCGGACTTGATGGCCTGATGGCTCTAAATAGCAATGTTGCTTGCTACTGCTGTTACCGCACCGAGACTGAAAACAAAAAAAGCATTAAGGTGACAAATACATTTATTTTGATCTTGTTACAGGGCAGTGAGAGGGGCACCCCTGAACCTCCAAACCTGCCCACTCTAAATAGTCTACCATCCGCCACATCAAGACAAAACAAAAGACCTTTCATGGAAAAGAACTTTAATGCAATGCGTGTGCAATACAGAAAAAAAATAAAGAATATAGTTTCTAAATCAAACACCTGAAGTTACCCGTCTCCTTGTGGGCAAAAGTCCACCCAAAAGGGATTGGCCCAAAGCAAGGCCTGAAAGCTCACCACAAGTCTAAAGCACCTTCTGGTGGGGATCCATAGAAAAGGGTCAGAAATGGACAGACACTCTAGGAGGAAAAGAGCAAAATCAAGATAAACACTGTCATAATGAACCTCCCCATGGGCTCTCGCCCACAGCTCTTTCAACAGTCGAAGATCGAGAAACAAGACAAAGCTTCTTCACATGTCTCTGTTCCATGTGCCTCCCTCAGGTCACCTGCTGCCTATTCATCCTGCTTCCTTCCTCTTCATTCTCCTTTCCAGATTCTTCTCCCCTCTGCTCAGCCCACCCTCCTTTGGGTGGGGCAGGGAACCTGGAACCTCCCCTTTTCCTGGGGACCACCCTTTTACAATCTTACAACAGATACAATGAACAGAATATGCCCAATACGCAAGTGTTTGCAGTCCAGTGCTGCAGTGAACAACACCGCAGTCCAGATCCCACTGATAATGAACATATAATCTTATGGGATCCAAGACTGAGCTACAAATTTAGGGAAAAACTTTGGGGATATGAATAACGGAAAAACCTCCTCCAGTCCAAATATTTTAATGCACATTCTTTTGGTATCTGGCTTTTATTTCATCTTAGAAGATAGTAGAACACAGTCAATTGCCCTTTTGTTTATTTCTGCTAAAAGATGTTGGGAAGTTCATTTAAAGACAACACACACATTTTTCATGTACACTCTGGGTGGAGGTAGCTAAGGTGTGCCCTGGCTGAATTTGAAAAGAGTTATACTTGGAACTAAAATTTCAGCTTCTGTCATACATATTTTAAATGCAATAAGCAATGATTAGTGTTGCTTGGGGACTGAGACCTTTGAATTCTAACAATAAATAGTGAGATTAAAAATTCACTTACTGTTATAAGCAAGTGGGTATAGAAAGGTCAAGGGAGACAAGTATGATCACCATGGCTGTATGTTTATATATATATATATATATACACATAGAAGGAAAATAGGAAATTCTCACTGGATCAATGCAAATATCATTGAAGCCAGCACTGTGGCAGGCTTTGCCTGTCTCTCACTGCTCCTCACAGGCATTCTGAAACAGAGATGAGGAAACTAAGACACCCCAGAAATTAAATGAATTCCCCAGTGTCACATAACCTAGTAGCCAGCTGGGATTAACCTGTCATTTGCTCTGGAGAAGCAAAGCTTGTTCTTCATTACACCTGCTACCTACAGCATCTTTTTTTCTGACAGCGCTTATTCTGCATAAATTGTTGAAGTTCTAATACGAGTTCTATGCATCTACCCCACGGGGCTTTCTGACTTTGTATATTGTTGTTTGAAACTTTTCAGACTGATATCCATAGGGGAAGCAAAAATGTAAGCACTGTATGATTTTTATTTTATTGACTTAAAGGTCATTATAAATTCTACTGATTTTCTCTGTAGCTTTGCCTGTTTTCACACAACTTCTAAGTCATTCTTGACCTTTGAAAAGCTTACACAATTTGCTGTAATTTTTATCTGATTCCACAGTCTATGAAGCATGACTGCGTTCTATCTCACACACAAATAATGAAGGTTTTAAATAGTGTCAACCCAGTTGTCTTGTGTTTAAAACAAGTTGAGTGTATTGTTAGAAAGATGTGAATTCATTTAAACTCAGTGAGAGGCATTACCTCAGCCATGCATTCAGCTGCTTTGCCTGAGTAGCTACTGAAGTAATGTTTTAGCTATCTTTGAAGGCTATTCGATCAATATGCAACCACTTGAAGAAAGGACTTTAGATACTGTGTGGTTGGACAGTAAAAGCAAAGGTGGTTCTCTCTAAATTCAAATTATGGAGAAACATGTATATTGTTCTGCCTCTTTGCACAAATCACCACTGTGTACATTGCCAGAGAGGTTTGCCTTTTCTAGGTCCCAGTTTTTCTGTTTTGGAAATCGTGCCCTGCTTAAAGGCTGCCAGTGGGAGTGATGGGATCATGGGCAGAGGGTCTCTTCACTGTAAGCGCTCCAGATCAGCCCACGGAGAGGTGAGTGGGATGTTCTGGAATAATTTATCATGAAGGTATTTAATTGTGTACCAGGAAGAACAATACCTGCTGCTGAAGGAGTTCTCCAAATACAAATCCCCAGGGCATAAAAAATGGGTGCCTTTACTTTAGACCCTTGTTATGTGAGCTGCTAAAGCAACCGCAACACACAAAGGTTGGTCGCCCTCTGACCGGTGGCTGTTGACTATGATTTAGTGGGTGAATCAAAGCGGTGAGTGCTAATGCCTCTGCCTTTTCCTAGTCTGATACATGTTCATGCAACATACAGTTTTTTTTTTGTTTTGTTTTTTTTAAAGATTTATTTATTTATTCATACAGAACTGGGTACAGGCCAGAGATGTGGAGGGTGAGAGGATTCACCAGAGACAGAGCAGGGAGCAGAACAGGCAGATCGACAAGGTACACTGCTGAGGGGAACAGCGGGCAGGTCAGGAGAGGTCTGCCGTGCCATGTGGGTCACCTCCAGTACAGGCGGGGATCGAACTCATGTGGAAGTGGCTTGAGCTTCTTTGTGCTGTGCTTTAACCCGCTGTGCCACCAGGGAGGGCCCGCAACATACAGTTTTAAATAGCTCAAGAGTGTCCGTGAAATAGAAATGGAATTAATTCTACTCCATTTGTTGCAAAGTAGTTTCTGTACATTTAAAAGTTTCAGTTATTCCTTTTACTTCATGACCTTAGAAAAAGTCACCAGAACACTGATTTTTATGTTATATGTATACTAGGGATGTTAGCACAAAACCAAAGTTCATCACAAATGACTTTTGAATGAGGGTTCAACTGTGACTTCTACACCTAAACTTTGTGGAATCTAATTAGATAGTCTTAAATGAATGTGACAAGCATGGGACTAACAGGGTTATATTAAATAAAGACAGAGTAGAGGGAAAGAAGTCGTAGAGCAGTAAATCATGAAGATTTAAGAAAACAAAAATCGAGTATAAGACAGCAGCAGTGCTTTGAAGGAACATACCTGATGCTTGTGTATCTTCTGTCCAGGGCATTTAAGTGTTTCCCATCAAAGAGTTAATTCAGTCACCAAAAGGCATATCCCGCTGGTGCATGACTTGCCCATAAGTCACCAACCTCTCTTCGACATTGTAGTCTCTTCATTAGCTTTTTTTCCTTAAGATATTATACCATCCCCCGTCTTCAGCAATCCTTATTATTAGTATTAGTATTAGTATTATATTTATCACCCAAAAAAGAGAAAGCATCCTTTGGTGTTAAGCAGCTTTGAGGTTAGTCATATTTATTTTAGTGTGTATTTGTATGTTTTAATATATGAATTTGTGTATGTTTTACATCATTGTTCATTTCGCTCAAGGCTTGCTATCCCCTCTGTTCTAGGCCCCATAAAATTACCACCACCACTCACCTGTACATCCTCCCTCTCCCCTCTTGTCTTGATCCTCTGCCTCCCCCTTCCCTACAGAATGTGTCTGATTTATAGTTGTCTGTTCATTTTGTTTTTTTACTTATCATTACTATTTTCTTCCTGATCTTTTATTTGGTTCCACAATAGTCCTCCTATAAGTGAAACTGTCTGATATTTTTCTTTTTCCTTTTGGCTTATTTCACTTAGCATAATCCTTTCCAACTCCATCCATTTTGCTGCAGATGGCATGCCTTTATCTTTTTTGATTGCTGAGTAGTATTCTATCATGTATCTGTACCGCATCTTCCTGATTGATCCAGTCATCTCTTTGGGGGCATTTGGGCTGCTTCCAAAGCTTGCCTATTGTAAATAGTGTTGCACAAGTAAACACAAGTGAGCAGGTAGCATTTTGAATTAAATTTGTGTGTGTGTGTGTGTTCTTTGGTTGATCCCTAGGAGCGGAATTGCTGGGTCATATGGAAGCTCCATGGTTAGCAGTTTGAGGAATGTCCACACAACTTGCCCATAGTTGTTGGACCAGTTTGCATTCCCCACAGCAGTTTAGACAGGTTCCATTTTCTCCACATCCTCACCAACATTTACTGTTACCTGGTTTTTAATGGGTGCCACTCTTGCTGGTGTAAGGACATACCTCATTATGGTTTTGACTTGCATTTCCTGATTATAAGTGATGTAAATATTTGTAATATAGTGTGGGCATCTTCAGCTATTTTTAGCTAACATTTCTACCACTGCATTTCTCTTTTAATTTACAAGTTCTTTTGGGAGATTTGTCTACTCATTTGCTCAATTTCATACCTATAATTAATTCTGTCCTTCCTTGACAGATTTTGAAATTTATGATTACTTCTTATGCCTTCCACATTTTCTCCCCTTATCTTGCCTGATGATATCCATGTGAGCACTTGTATTTCTTTACTACTTAGTTTTTGCTAATTTTTCTGTACTTTTGAAACTCTGCATATGTGATATAAAGTATCAGGATGTCTTAGAGCTTAGTTCTTGAATCCCTTCATTTCCTGATCTGTATTTATATCCTATGTGATTTCATGAAAAGTGCTTTCCTTGATTGCAAATATTTCATCAAGGTCAAAATAGCTACCCATAGGGATAAAAACCAGGGTGTCCTGAAACTCCCCCTTCTGTAAAGAGTGGCATAGAAAACAAGGAAGAAATGGGCAAGCTGTGAATTTCATCCTATGCTCCCCCCAATCTTCCTTGGAAGGGCCATGAATGACTGTTGACTTCATGTAGGACTTATCTAAGAACAAGGTCTTGGAGGAAGGATATTCAAAACCCATAATGATGGTGGGAGCAAGGTGTGGTTAAATGAATCAAAAAAGTTGGGAGTGGGCCCTCCCTGGTGGTGCAGCAGTTAAAGCACAGCACTAAGAAGTAAAGCCACTTCAGCATGAGTTCAATTCCCGCCCTGGAGGGGAGACCCACATGGCGTGGCAGACCTCTCCTGACCTGCCCACTGCTCCCCTCAGAAGTGTGCTCAGTCAGTCAGCCTGTTGTACAACCAGCTCTGTCTCTGATGCATCCCCTCACTTTCCCTGTTCAGTATTTGTATGTAAATAAACCATTAAAAACAAAAATTTGGGAGAACTGGGATGAACTGGGAAGCCCTCCTAGAAACATTAACAGGGCAGTTGACTTAATTTAGAAATATCATAGTATTTTTTTAACCATAAACACAATCAGATTGAGCTCAGTAAGATCAAACCTAATTTTATCCTGTTGCAATATGCAGTGACATCCTTCTCGATGGCACTGGATCATGTACAAGATGCTATTCATTATGCCACTTGAAGAATAGACCTGAAACACACAAACAAGAGCATTTTCAAGATGTACACAGATGATTTTAAAGTAGATAAAATATTCCCATATAAACAACTGTTAGAAAATGAAATCAAAACTATAAGCTTTTGATGCTACTCCTCACCTTTCTTACAAACTTCTTTTAAAGGAAGCATAAATCCTTTGTTTGCATTACCTTATTTCTCACTCACTGAATTCTAATGTATTATTTTAGCCAAATATTTCATCTTTTTCCGTTAAAATCATCTGTCACAAGACAAACTAAGTGGTCTCTATACACTTAGTCCTTAGCCCTGTACAATACGTGATGCTTATAATCAGTAATCAGTATTAGGTTAGGCTGTTATTAATCAGCATGTGTTTGTAATCTAGTGCATAGTTGAGGCTATTATTTCATTGGAGAATAATTTCTTTGCTCTTCTAGTATTTTTGCTGCCTCCTTTGATGTATCCTGCTGCTTCTTTATCCCTGAAATATTTCCCTAAGTTAAAATCATTATTTCCCAAAAAAAAAAAAATACTATCTGTTCCTGTGGATTAACTTTTTAGTGATTTTTATGACCAGGGCCTGTGTCATAGCTAATTCTTGAAAGATTAATAGTGTGAGGTATATTATATTATAAAAACCATTGCATGTAAGAATATATTCATAGAACAACATATTTAAAAAATAATTCCTATAAGAAAGAAAAACAAACTTTAATAGAAAATGTACAAAATCTTGAGCTGGCGTTTTACTATGAGTAATATACAGAGTCAAATAAATGAAAGTCTCATCAATTGCACTAGGGAATATACAACTGAAACCAGAATACAGTACTGCTGTGTGCATGGCTACAGTGTCGACACTTGGCCAAGAGTTAGTAGGGAGATAAAGCAACTGGAATGCCCAGGCCCTGTTGGTCAGATCGTGGCTTTATATTTCTTTGAAAAATGTTTGTCGGTATCTGCTAAAGGGGGATGACCCAAGAATCCCTTTTGTAAATCAGATCCCATAAAAATATGTTCAGGCCCTCCCTGGTGGCGCAGCGGGTTAAAGCACAGCACAAAGAAGCTAAAGCCACTTCAGCATGAGTTCGATTCCCGCCTGCCCCGGAGGTGACCACTTGGCGTGGCATACCTCTCCTTATCTGTCTTTTTTTCTCCTTTGCAGTGTGCTTCGTCGATCTGCCTGTTCGGCTCCCCAGCCTGTCTCTGGTGAAGTCTTTTGCCACCCATGAGTCTCTGGCCTGTACCCCAGTACTGTATGCACAAATAAATAAATCTTAAAAAAAAAAGTATATTCATTATATACCCCCATAGTGTACATATGTATGTGTGCATAGATATAAATACATAAATATGTTTCCCTAAAGAAATGATCAGGATGTTTGGAAAAGCATTGTTTCAAGAATAGTGAAAATTCAAATATTCATAAACAGTAGAATGGATACATTGAATCTTGTTTATTTTTACAATGAAATAATGAGAAAGCTCAGGACTACCATTGGCAAATCATGAATGAATCCTACAAATGATATTGATATAAACAGACCAGGACATGAAAACCTATGTCTGATTTTATGCATATTAAAAAACTGGTAAAATTTATCTATAGTTTTAAAGGATTGTTCTGATCCTTTGGGTAGAAGTTAAACTAGCAAGGAAATCCTAATTTGAATTATTTGTTAAAATGTTTTGAACTTACACTTGACTTACACGTATTGAAGTCTAAGCATCCTTTTTTTTTGATTTCCCTATTTCAGATGACGTCATGATTCCATCACTCCTTTCATTTAAAACAATAGATAACATTTTTTCATTTTTCTATCATTGTCCACTCTGCTGCCCAATAGAATGTTCTGACTAAATATCTTCAAATAATGTGTTTTTGAATCACTTCAAAACAATGAAGTGATGTGCAATTTTATCTACTATCAAGATATATATTTTTTCACTTACCCATTTAGGACTTCTCACAGTGAGATCTTAATATGTCTTTCTTGCTGAATCATGAAGTTAACACTTAATTTAGAAAACCGTATGTGGAACAATCCCATGGATTGTTGGCTTTATGTAACCCAACAAGCCAACGGAACTGGATCGCTGGCCCATGAATATACCCTATAAATCATATCAGTGTCTCTGCCAACATGGTTTCATAATCTTTTTCATTTTCCTTCTACAAATCTTTTGTATATCAATTTAAATATTACTCCTTCCAGCAAATACTTTGAATCTTCCTAACCAGAAAGAGTTGGCCTTTTCGATATTTGTTATTCGATCTATGTCTTGCTTTCTTACAAGAGTAGTATACTTGTTGTTTTTTTTTAAGATTTATTTATTTATTTATTTATTTTTATTTATTTATTCATTTTTTAGATTTATTTATTCATACAGAACTGGGGTACAGGCCAGAGGCTCAGGGGCGGTGAAAGGCTTCACCAGAGACAGGGACAGAGTGGGGAACAGAACAGGCAGATCGATGAAGTACACTGCTGAGGGGAGCAGTGGGCGGGTCAGGAGAGGTCTGCCACACCATGTGGTCACCTCCGGGGCAGGTGGGAATCGAACTCATGTGGAAGTGGCTTTAGCTTCACAGTGCTGTGCTTTAACCCGCTGCGCCAATATACTTGTTTTTTTTAATCTCATCTTTTAGTAAAAACAAACAATAGAAAAGGTTAACAAAGCCAAAATTTATTCTTTTAAGAATAATAACAAGCAGAACTAATTAAGAAAAGGATAAAATACAAGCTTTCTGCATATATAATGATAAGGAAGTATTAGAATCAGCTATGTGACAAAATATTTAATGACTTGGGAAAATGGAGATGCTACTTAAACCTATCTCAGTAATGTAGAACTCTGAAGAAATATGAACTGAGTAGACATAATTTTAAAGATATTCATTGTAAATGTTGTCTGTCCAAAGTAGTCTATAGTGCTGTATGCTTCATTGGTCAATTATTTGAAATCTGAATAAATTAAAGAATTATAAATCTTACAGAAACTCAAGAAGTGTAAAATGATTATATAGAACTATGTAGTTGGGTATTCCTATTTATCCTTACTGAATAAAATATTTTCAATGCCATGTATGTAGATAGGTTGTTTCATAAAAATGGTCAGTGTTTACATCTGCGATCATGTTGCCTTTCCCTAAGCGCAAAGAGTAAACAATGAAAAATCACTTCCCAATTTTATCCTTGAATTGGCTCTCCAAAATGAACACACACTCACAAAACACACACATACAACAAACACTGGCTTCAAGCTACCAACGACAACAGTGTCACTTTGGATAGATCTAAATTTATTTCCACATCTATATAGACTCATCTGGATTAATTCATTGTTAGTACTTTATCAAACAAAGATGTATTGACTCAGCATTTAGGTTCGTGTTCTAGGTAAATAGGAAGGTGACCAAAAGCATCCACAAATGGTAAACATGATGCACCATGTTTCAACAACACATTTCTATGTAAACTTCTATGCACATTTTCCAGTTCTGATTTATAATAACGTACCCATTGATTTATATTAATTTATAAAGTGTGGTTCATAGTAACTTGCCAACACAATGCAGGCTATTGTTTGGTTTCATTTGCTATTAGACATTCTCTAATAGAAAGGATCCAATATTGATAAGTACCCTCTTATACTTTCTTTGTAACCAAGCTACTTCCTTTCTCTTTTCAAGTGACACTTTCCTTAACTTTATATGCTCTTTGGTAGCAGCACAGTAGTCTAAGCTGCTGTGTAATCTAATCACTGTAGATGGAACCCTGCTGAACATCCTTTCCAATAGCCACATTCCCCAAGAACACCTCCCTTACTTTTCTGCTTCATTCTGAAGCTGAATGTTGACCACGGTGACTCGGAAATTTTATTAACAATTTTTTTTAAAGATGAGATCATAAAATATAGTGTTTCCATTTGGTGGTTTTGAAATACTTGCTCTGGAGAAAGCCATCATCAGGCAAGAAGTGTCACCTGCTTTAGCACAGGTAGAAGCTCCACTAAAAGAAAAAGATACTTAGTTTCTCCAGGCTTTTTCCAGCTGCACCTGAAGTGCACAGCCTGTGAGGGAAATGCTGCCCAGAACCCCCAACCCAATCCAGCTGTCAGATGACTCCACTAGAGATGCCCTTGACTCTAACACACAGTTTGGATTCATATTTTATGCAGTGACATCTAGCCATAACAATGGTGAAGATGCAGAATAGACTTGAACTAATGAGTCATAAAACCATGCAAATTGTGCATTTAACAGGAACAAGAACACTTTGCCTTAACAGTCATTTCTGGCTTCTCTTTGTATTTTAAATCCAAAGTCAAGTGCTAGTATCACTCTTCAAGACCAAAATAGCAAATAAGATAAAAAGAAAATATTTCAGAATTTTTATTTTCTTTTCATACTTTAGCAGTAATGTCTTAAGGAGAAAGAACCATATCTATCATGCTACCATCAGACTGAGAAGCATTAGTTTTCCTTGGAAAGACCACGCTTTGTTTGTGCTGAGGTGCAGCAGTCTGAAGCCATGATTTCCCACTAGGCTAGGTGGAGAAGCTGTTCCAGACTCAGACTGGGAAAAATTCTATAATAGATAGTGAGGTTTCTGTCACTGAGCAAGGCTGTAGCATCACACATATCATGTATTTCTACAAGCTCTGGAATGTCTTTTCCATTTTATTCACTTTTTCAAGTTTGTTAGCACATATTATAGGAATGAGTTATGACTGCCTTTGATCTCTTTACACACAGAATAGCTTTATTAATAATGGTTGGACTCCAATTTATGAGATGTCTTCTTTTAGAGATCGCCCTTAATATGTCATTGAGAAAAGATGAGTTATTTCCCCTCTGTACAGTATTTGGAGAGGAAAGGAACATTGCATGTTAGACATGTTAATTTGTTGAGTGCTCAATGTTTAATTTCTCATGCAAAATATGGAGATGGCCCACTGCCCCTTACTCTTCTGATTCTGACTTTTCCTATTCTCTATTCTGCTGTTAAGATAATGGTCTTACTTTGCTTTCTTTTCTTTTATATTTTATGACGATTCTAAATTTTAGAGCAGTTGTGTTTCATAGAATATGACAAGACCCATTCTGCCTTTGCACATGCACAACCTCCCTATTATTAACATCTCCCAGGGTCATCACGATGATAAATCTGCACTGACGGATCAACCAAAGTCTGTCATTTACATGGTGGTTCACACTTGACACAAAGGGATGGTGACATGTACCCAACATTAGTGTATGAGGTTGACTATTTGTGATCTCAACTCCTCAGTTCTCAACTTGTTCACCCCTCCCCAGGCCCCAGTAGCTATCAACCACTGAGAACTTTTTACTGTCCGCATAGTTTTACCAATTCCAGAATGTCATTTATTTAGTATAACACATTTTCCTTATCTTTTAATTGCTATTTAAATACTTTACTCATCACTATATGTTCTATGTGAATGATATACACATCAAAATTAGCCAGTTAGTATACATGGGGTCAGAAATAAGTAAGTGTAGAAACAAGTTATTTTGTAGTCATGTACAGGTCTCGGGAACCTAGCGTGTCCTAGTCCAGGAGCAAAAGAAAGTGATAGACTGACTGACTAGAACATCTTACTGTTACATCTATGATTATATCAAGAAGAAAAAATATTTTTCTCATTCCTGCTAGGAAACAACACCATTCAAAGAAATGAGGAGCTACACTCCAGAAGTAATGGTTGTTTGTTGATCTCTCGTATAATGGCATCATACACTATAATTATGACGCTCAGTTGGTTATGAGCATAGCAAAGTATTGAAGGTAAATGCTATTTTTATTTACTAAAGAGGGAAAATATAATTAATTCACATCCAAATTGAAAATTCTAATACAACATAATCCTTATAGTATTCTGCTCTAGTAATTTTGCAATTATAACAGACTATAGTAATACTTGCCACTGAAAGTTCAGTCTTTAATTAGAATATTTAAAATAATGCTCATTTTAATCATTTAATAATTTTACCCTTTTCTGTAAATTTACTCATTTTGGAGGTAGCACTCAGCAGATCATGAGCTTTTTATCCTAACTCAGTAGGGTCAGAATTATAATTTCAATCTTCTAATTTTAACACCAGAGGTTAAAATATTGTGTTGAATTGTATGTTAAAAAGGTCTAAATGCAAAAATTGAGGTCTTTGACCTCAATTTCTCATTATTAAAAGAGTTCCTCTATCTTGTGTGGTTGAACCAGAATGACCCTATATTACAGAGATTAACCTATTAGACTACAAGTACACTAAATTTAGCTGATTAAATTCTCCCCAGATTAAACCTGAAAACAGGGAATGAGTGACATAATAAATCCCACATGTAGTTACCATTTTAAGCTTCTCTCATGGTAAGAGGGAGAAAACTCCTATGTCTGCCATGAAAAATTACCTTTAACTCAATCAAACATCTGGATTCATTAACTTATACAGCTGTACTACTGCTCTTGTCAGCAACCAAGCACATCTCTCCATTTCCCTCTACCAAATTCTTGCTTTGCAAATGATAGCTGTTGAGTTTTCACCCTCCATGCTTGAATTTTTTTGAATTGAGGCATGTATTGCGGGCTCAGAAGGCCAAATTAGGATAAAGCATGACAGTATCTTTATTATTCATCTTGACTGATTTTTAACATGATGGTAAACACAGGTGTTCTGGACCAGGAAGATCATCAGTAACTTGAAAAGCTAACAAAGTGGGATCCACCCACACCCATAGTCATTGGTTTGCTCACCTGGGGTGATGTGATGAAAATCTGATTGCTTTATGCATGCAGCCAGTAGTACGAAGTCCTGAAAGCCTAATGCACAAAATATGCTTCTAGGCAATGGTGCTGTGATATAAACCTCAGAGTTGCTAAGAGACTAGATCTTACCTGTTCCCACCACAAGAAAGAAATGACAATGCAACATGGTGGCTGGTAGCTATTACTACAGTCATGACCATAAACAATAAATCAATGCATCAACACTACTGTGTGTGCTTCATTTACACAATGCACTATGTCAATGATAAGACTAAAAATGTCTCTTAGGAACTGTAATCTGTGCTCTAGGTGTTGAAATGGATTTTCTTTGCTTACATTAAGGAATAAGACTTGCCTCTCTCCTTCTTAAAGTGAATAGTGGGAACGTTGTCCATTGGAAAGGAACTTGGACTCTTACCCTGGCAAAGGTGAACAGGGAACATCCTTTACTAGATGTTTAATTCCTTTCTCAGTTGGAGTCCAGTGTAATATTAGAATATAGTAAGTGTAATACTAGAATATAGTCAAATGTTGATTGTAACTTCTACACTGTGATTAGACTTGTGCTAGAAAAGATGACAGAGGGAATAGTGTATCGGGATATGGCTTGTTGTAATTTCTTCCCCACCTCCTCCATCATAGGTTCCCTTCCTGAGGTGAGTCAACAAAGAAAATAACTGCCAAAAAGATAGGAGAAGAAAAAAAAAATCAAAATTGGTGCCATGAAATCTAACCTAGGGGAATCTGTAGAAAAAATAAGTTCAGAGTTACAGGTAACTCTTCAGTTAAACTGGGTACTGTTGGTCCTAGTTTGATGACATTCAGGTTAAAGATAGGAAGCTGATGCTATTTTTCACTTTCCCATGAAGCCAGACTCTCTAGCAATCACCCTGTAGTTTTTCTAGAGCAAGCAATTTTCCTGATATCCAGTGCGGAGTAATGTCAACACTGAATGCCACCTGGTACTTTCTCTATGCTGATTACCTTTATTTGCAAATCAGTATATTTTCGTTCTTTCACAAAGCTCTTAATGAAAGGAGATTTTTAAAAGGAATATTTGAGTGTACAAAACCTTTGCCTATCAAGATACTCACATTTACAGAAATGTAACATTAACATAAAAATTCAATCTTCATATATCTTTCTGTCAGAATAAAAACTCAAAGGAAAATTACAACTCTCAAAGGATAGTGAAGCACAGTAGACTTTGAAGACCTCAGATATAAAAATCCATGTGTGATAGTTCATCATTTCCTCCTACATAAACAATGCAGTATGGCTAATGCTGTTCTTTAAAACATATCTATTTCTGAGCACATTGTGACAGAAGGCAACATAAGATGGAAATCTTTAAAAATGAGTACCTCTCTGTGTGGGCAAAATCTACAGATCTATATGCCCTGTGTGTACTTGGGGAAGGACAGGCTAAGGCCAGTTTAAGACAGAACCAGAGATCATCACAGCGATGTGTTTATGGTTACCATTTTAAAAATAGTCATCTTACTGCAAAAGTAACAACTATATGAAATCATTCGTTCATAGCATTTTTTTAGGGAACAAGAAATGAAATAGCAGAAAAATTAGCAGTACCACTCACGTAAAGCAAAAGATAAGAAATATTTGGTATTTTTGAAATTTCTTTCCATGGGTTTCTATGTTCTACATAGCTATGTAAAAACCACTTTAATTTGTAATTATATAAGCACACTTACTAGTTTAAATTACTATAAAAACTTACTATATATCTGTGTGTAGAATAAGCACTGATTTAATTGGCATGTTATTTGATCTACCATTTTAAATCAGCTTTTACTTAGCCATATGTCAATATCATTTTCAAATTATGGGATTATGTGTACTTTTTTTTTTAGTGACTGTTTACCATTTTGTTTATAAAGCATACACATCACAATTTTATATAATCATTTCAATATAATTTGGAATTTAGTTTATTTCTATGCTATATCATATTTGAGTTTTGTGATGAAAAATAGATGCATTTGCTTTTCTCTGGGTTTATCTAGTTGTGGCTTAGAAAAAAAAATCATTTAAACATAATGCATAAATTTAGAAGCATGAGGTTCTTGATAATATTACAAATATTCTTTCCAGAAACGTAGTAGTGATTTCCATCCTCACATGAAAATGAGCATTTGCATTTCACCCTAGTAAGATTAGTCAGTTTACATGAAACTAATAATCTGAAGGGAAAGAATTGTATACCTAAGCATTTTAATGAACACATCCAAGTCATCTGTTCTCTACTCTCTGTTCCATCAGTGATGACAAAGATCATGCAGATAAATGAGTATATTAACACATTCGTATAATCGATATTAAGTAGTACAGCCTAAGTTTTACTATAGATCCATATGAGATAATAAAAATTAATGTGTTTATTTTCCATGACTCATTTCTTTTATATAGATTAATTATAGAAAAGATTATAAGAAACTCTAATGAGGCATAGTTTATAGAGTGCATTCTTGGTGATACTCTTGTATGATGAATTAAAGAATATAACTTAGAAAAAAATCAATAATACCTATAGTAGCCAAAGAAAACAAGGAAGTGTAAGATACATAGAAAATTTTGGTTGCTCAAATGCAAAGCAAAAGCTAGACTGACACATTGGGGCGTTCTGAAGCCAGTATTTGCTGAACATGTCTTCCGTGCAGATGCCATGAGGGCCTGGGAAGTTGTGAATGAGCAAAGAAGGTTCTTGAGGCCACAGTCCAGAGGGGGAAAGACACTGACAATGACATGAAAATTCGAGGATGGCAACGGTGATGTGTATTATCAGGAGTAAGGCAAGTACAGTTTACTAGAGGACTGTATCAGACAGAAAAATCTGATCTTGATGTCAGAAATTACGTGAATGTGGAAAGAGACGTAAGAGGCACAAAAGTGAGCAGAGACTAACCCTATGCTGGCAGAAGCCTGCGTGCAGATTGGAAACGGCAAAGAGCTTGCTATACTCGGAAAATTGATACGAGGCAATCAAAATAGGATCGGGCCCTCCCTGGTGGTCAGCTGGTTAACGCGCAACGCTGTGAAGCTGCTGCCTCTGTGGCAACGCTAGTTCCCTCCGGACCAGGGAGCCGACCACAGGCCGCAAGCAGCAGACCGCTCACGCCCTGCCTGCTGCTCTCCTCCCTTCATCGATCTGCTCCCCACTGTCTCTGGTGAATCTTCTCACCGCCCTGCACCTCTGGCCTATACCCCAGTTCTGTGTGCATAAATAAATAAACTTAAAAAAAGAAAAATCTAGTGAGATAGGAGTAAAGGAGTTAAGGTTTTATCTCGAGCATTAGGAGTCCAGTAATGGAAGTCTAGGAAGGTCACATTGACAGAATTCGAAAAAGCCCTTAAAGAACAAAAATCGGGCTGTCCCTGGTGGTGCAGTGGGTTGGAGCTCTGCACTGTGAAGCAAAGCCAAGCTATGGCTGCTTCAGTGCCAGTTCAATCCCCGCCCTGGAGGTGACCACAGGGCGCGGCAGACCTCTCCTGTCTCACCCGCTGCTCCCCTCAGCAGTGGACTTCGTCCATCTGCTTACTCTGCTCTCCCCTCTCTCTCTGGTGAATCTTCTTACCACCCCTGCACCTCTGGCCTGTACCCCACCTCTGTATGCATAAATAAATAAATCTTAAAAAATAAAGGAAAAAGCTCATGCACAAAATGATCAGAAAAAATACTAGAGGAACAAGTGACCTGATTGAATTTTTGGTACAGATGTCTAAAAGTGGAATTAACGAGTCAAATGGCAGATCTGTGTTTAATATTTTGAGACACCACCGTACTGCTGTAGATAGGTTGTTCTTGAAGAAATTAAAGGTGCTGTTTTAAAAACTGCTAAAGAAAATATATATGTATATATATATATAATATAATGTAATGTAATGTAATGTAATGTAATGTAATGTAATGTAATGTAATGTAA
>NW_004567117.1:42494064-42514076 GCF_000260355.1 Condylura cristata | reverse complement strand
GGGCAGGCGGCAGGCGGGAATCGAACTCATGCGGAAGTGGCTTCAGATTCTCAGTGCTGCGCTTTAACCCGCTGCGCCACCAGGGAGGGCCCCAGTGCTGACTTTTTAATTGATTGTACTGTGACTGTTAGTTATTTAAGAATTATATGTAATCAACTGATTATTAGGTGACATTGCATGATTCTTTTTGGTAATGACACCCATCAATTTTATTAGTTCAGATTTTCCTCACACAACAAAACTATTAAGATATTAGGTTAGAAAATTGCATAAACATTTAGGTCAATGAAACACTAAAGCAAAATAATGTTGCACATTTAGTACTCATTTACAAAATGATAATTAAAGAATGATTATTCTAAATCACAGATTTATTAAACTTCAGAAGGGTTAATTTCATGCTTCACCTAATACTTTATTTAAGTGCTTGATATAACATTATAGTTGATTCACAGTGTATGAAGGACACAATAAATTGGAATTAAAATAAAAATAATTAGTATTAATTACCAATTCAGTGAAGGTGAAGAGCTTTAAACATTTCTGAAAAGTAATCTGAAGTAAGGAGTTTGCTTATAAGCACCAAATTCTTATATATACAAAGCTAAGAATATATGTTTGTATATACTATGTGCATTTTTTGCAGACCTTTAGTTTTCATTACATATTGCATATGAATACTAATTCTGGATACGTATACATATATTTTTTAAGATTTTATTTATTTGTGCATAGAAGCATTGGTGTATAGACCAGAGGTGAGAGGATTCACCAAAGACACAGTGGGGAGCAGAACAGATGGATCTAATGAAATACACTGCTGAGGGGAGCAGCAGGCGACACAGGAGTGGTGTGCTGTGCCATGTGGGTCTCTCCCTGGCCGGGGCTTGAACTCAGGCCACAGTGGTGAGAGCACTGAAACAAGGTCACCAGGGAGGCCTCTATTTTCCTTTTTTCAATGAGAAGAAAAGCTAATAGAAATACTCACAGTATTATTAAGAGAACCCCAGGAAAGCAATTCCCTGCATTATCTAGAATTTCCAATTCATTTGTTCTGGAATTTTTGGATCCTTTCTTCTAACCCATACTTTTTTTTTTTTTTTTTTCCATTTCAAATGGCAGTGGCATCGATAATAGGTGTTAGGTAAATCCTCAGATTTAAAAATGTTTTGACTCGATTAAAACGGCTTAATTTTGCTGACTCCTAGGTTCTTATTCACTAGCAGGGACAGACATCAGTCTCTTTGTGCACTTGCAAAAATCAATTATACTTGTTTTTATAAAATATCCCACAGTCGGCATAGCCTCCAGTGAGCACTGAGAAATATTTTCATTTGAACCAATAAATATTTTATCACGGTTCACACAAAATCCTCAGAAGTTCTAAATGGAACAAGACTGAAACCCAAGTCAGCTGGCAAAGCCTTTTACTGGAAACGAGGTGGCAGAGCAGTAATTACCATCAACAACTTGTGCTGCTCCATATTGTAGAGTGGAGAGATTACTTCCACGCACATGGGTAGGGAAATAGCTGGGTTTACAATGGGCAAATGTCGGAAGCGAAGCTAGCCCACACAAGGTCCGACCCAGTTACAGATTCAGACGTGGACGCTCCCGGACCACAAGAACCCTGGGCTGTGTAGAAATGACCTTGGTGGCCTCCTCAACCAGGTGCTGCTCTGACTGATCCTGCCCTCAGGGCTCCGCCCGGGCCCTGGGGTGGGGTCGGCTGTAGGGCCCTCTGCAGGGCCCTCGGTGGCTTCTGTCTTCAGCCTCTTGCGTTCCATCCAACACAGTCGTCCATCCTTTCTCCTTCGTCCCGCTCCATAATGCCTCAATCCCATGTGCCTTGATACCAAATTAAGACACTCTCCAAGGTTTTCAGAAGTTGTTTTTCCATTCCTTCATACGTCATATGGAATAAATCGGTTTCCCAGCAGACAGCCTGAGCCCATGTATGATCTTCAAATTTGTGCTGCACATTCACTTTTTTTCCTGTTCTGTATTGTCAGTTTGAGAAAAAACGTATTTTTGCTTTTCCATCAGTATCATAAAATCCATTTTCCAAGTTTTAAGAACTAGATAAAGTTGTATAAGAAATGTCCCTGTAATACTATAATGACAGTTATAAAAATGTAAAAATATTTTATGAATGGAATACTTGTTAAAATTTTTAATGAGAGGCAATGCAAGACACTTTCATTGACATTCTGTGGGGTCAGTGGACACAATGTAAACACCAAATTTGTGTTCAGAATTTTTATGAATTTGTATGCTGAATAACTTTTACTAAAAATATTGTTGAGTGTTTAGAAATTGTCCTATCAAAATTTTAAGAGGTGACATGGACATTTCACTTTTTTTCTAGAGACTTTCAAAGGGTCCACAGTTGGGACAGAGTTTCAGACAAATGTGATTGAAGAAAAGGTGACAGATTGTTCCTTGAAATCCTCATCCACACTTGTCATGAACTGAAATCAATTTCCCTTCCTCTTGGGCCTGGTGGGTTATGACCGCTCCAACCCAAGAGAGTGGTGGAGCCACATCTGTAACTCCTGAGACTAAACCCTGTGGAGGATGGAGCCCTGGGTGGCTCCTTCACTGTGGGCTAGTGCCTCAGGGTGTGGTGTTAACGAGTAAGATGCCTGCTCCCTGAAGCACGCTGTGGGACAGGCCATATGGAGAGTCTACCTCGAGTTAGTAGGAAAAGTCCAGAGTTAGTAGGAAAAGTCCAAGGAGCACCCTTTTGGGCTGGCAGCTGTTTGGGGTGAGGCATCATCAGCATTAACAAGCCTCCAGATGATGATCATGACCACAAGTTACAGGTGAATTAGCACATACAGAGGTAGGACACCTCCCCCCACCTCCGACCTGCGAGGGCCTACTTGATTTTGTGAGCAAGAAGGATGTGTTTTAAAGTCATGCAATTAGAAGATGCAAATAAAACAGCACTGCACCTTAAAGACTACTCTTCTAGCAAAGATAATGAACACAAAAAAGATTGAAAAGTCAAGTGATCTCTGATTTTTCTATCCTTAGGCTCATCCAAATGGGATGGCAACTCAAATATAAATTGCATGGCAAAGCTGCCCCACCTTGAGGAAAGAAGCTAGGTTTTTGTCTTTTTCTTTCCCCCAGTCAGCCGTATTAAAGTTAGTCTGGATATAAGTGTGGAGACCTCTCATATGATGACTTGAGCAGAGCAAGGGATACTTTGTAGAAATGAGATCTGTGGCTCATTAGCAACCGAAGCTTCCAGAAGCTGGTGACCAAAGATCACTTGAGATAACTATCAGTGAGTCTAAGAAAAAACGGTTTGGAGCCCTTTGATGGAAATGAAATATCAAAATGTGGCAGCATGTCACTATGAAAAAGTAAGGGTGACAAGACCAAGATTTGAGACTTGACTTTACTGTTAAGCTTAAGTAACCCATGCGCTTACTTTCTTCATTTATTAAATATCAATTGGGCATCAGAATCTGGCAGAGAACTCCCATCTGTAATCCAACTTATATATTCAACTATTTGACAAACTGCTTTAGAAGATTTCAAGGACTTTCAAATCAAACCTGCACAAATGCACTTGCACTTGTAGATTTCATGATCTTTGACTGCAATCCCAATCTTCTTCCATTGTTCTGTAGTTGCTCAAGTCAGAAATAGGAATTTCTCTGACTTCTTAAGCCTTCATCTTAAGTATCTCAAGTGACTCTTATATTTCCTTCTCCACCATCAGGCCCTTAACCCCTGGTTTACTTTTTCTCATTGGAATAGGTTCTTAAAAGTGTATCCAAGATTTCTACCTACTTTGAAATCTGATTGTATTTCTATCATCCTTAAAATCCTAAACAACGTTCCATTAGTCTTTTATACAAAACCCATCAGGGCTATATCCACCTTGAATCTTTCATCAGATTCTCTCTCTCTCCAGCTAGCCTACCATATACTTGTCTTACATCTCCCCAACCAAGTCTTTTCCAGAATTCTCTTTGCAAATTTATTTTCCACTGATCTTTAATATGTTGAATCTGTGACCAATTTCCTCTTTTCCCTCCACATAGTCTGGGTCAAGCTCCAAACTGCAGCTGCTACTGTGAGCCACGCCCGCATAGAGATGATCCAAGTTGTAACTTCAGTAATCTGGTGGTGTGAGCATCTGGTCAATCTTTATTTACTCCAGTGGGTTGAAAATTGAAAAAACAATAACAGTTGAAAGCATGTTTGTTCTTGTTACCAGCTGTATTCCCAGCATTAAATACTGTTCCTGGCCAATGGTAAATAGCCAATAGATAGCTGGCACACGAATCAACCAGTGAAAATGAAATTAACATTTTCTAACTTCTGAAAATCGTACCTGTGACTAATTGTGCTCTTCTTTAAGAAAATTAAACCACATCCTTTCACAAAGCAACCATTTTGCATTCAGAAGATCTGATTAGTGATCTTTTCCACATGCAAATGGAGAAAATTGAGCAAAAATGCTTTGCAACATAGGTCACTTTTCGTTCAAAAATGTGTTCAAATGCCTTCACATCATGAGTTCTAAAAACATTATACATTAAAACTTGAAAGTACTTAGTAATGTCAGGAATAATTATCAACTAATCTGCAAAAGCATGTAATTACTTTATGCTGACATGGCACTTGTAATGTAATTGCTTGTGGAGGATGAATACTTGGACACACATAAAAATGAAATTACAGAACGCTGGGGGAAGAAGATGCAAGGGCTATTTGTTCTGTCAAAATTAATGTCATCATAAAAAGAAGAAAAGGAAGAGTGAGGTGGACAAGATAGCAGTGGGAAGACATGGTGGCAAAAAGTAGGCAAAAGGTCAGGAAACGATGAGCAGCCTCAAAAATAAGACAGAGCGTGGATTTTGGATAATGCCCCCAGATTTTTGTGGTTTTAAAAAACATGAAGGCCATAAAGACATTACGGATGGGAGTAGAAGCAGAGTCCTCCTGGCCCTCCTTCTGTTAGGCATAAATACAATGCTATTTTTACATCTATTTTGGAAAACCACAATGATACATAATGACAAAAGCTAACAGATTACTGCATAATCCCATAACCTTCCAAATAGGCTAAAACAGCCTGGCCTGCTGTCTAAGTTCAAGTGAGCTCTTCTAAGCAGCTTGTTAACATCCGCCACCCAGGGGCGACGATGCCCAGACATCAGAGAAGGTGTCTCAATCGAGGGCCTCATATTCTATAATATTGGAAGGCAATGGGTGGGATTGCATCTCATTTTGTTTTATTGAATGTCTGAAACATTTGTTTAGATTAGCAAATGTGATAGATACTCAAAAAATAAAAGCAGGTAGCAAGCTAGCATCATTTACAAAATAAATCGATTTGGAAATTAAGGGGGGATTCTACCCTCTTTGCTTAACTTAGGGATCTCTGTAGCTTGTCAGTGCTGAGATCTCAAATCAGTCACTAGCTCAATGGGATTTTTACCTAAATAAATGTAGTAGAGAGTTTCAATTTGCTTAGACAGGGGCAAGGGGAGATACGGTAGAAGCAATTTATATCTTCTCAGATGTTGGTTTGGATTTCAGTAATAATGATAAAAATTTTCCATATGCTATATACTTGCCGTAAATTGGGATGCTGCAATTTAGGGAAGAACAGATTAGAAACTCACCCTGGCTATAGAGCTGCTTAAAAAAATATTGTGGGAGGGCCCTCCCTGGTAGCACAGGGTTAAAGCACAGCACTAAGAAGCTAAAGCCACTTCAGCATGAGTTTGATCCCCACCCTGGGGGTGACCTACATGGCGTGGCAGACCTCTCCCGACTCACCCCCTGCTCCCCTCAGCAATGTACTTTGTCAATGTGCCTGGTCTGTCCCCCACTCTGTCTCTGGTGAATCTTCTCACTGTCCCTGTACCTCTGGCCTGTACCCCAGTTCTGTATGCATAAATAAATAAATCTTAAAAAAAATATTGTGTGTGGGTGAAATATGACATTAGGTTCTGGTCAGAACAGCCCCAGTGGGTTCTAGATGAGAACATGAAGTAAGGAAATGGAGGTTGATGAGGATATGACTGTGAATAGAGACAGCTGTCTCGATGCAAGGGATTTATTTAATTTATCAAAATAGACAAATCAAGTTCTGCAGGATGACAAGCCCTAGAAGCCCAAGGAAGAGTGCTTTTGAGCCACTCTGCCGCCTTCCATCTTTGAATGGTATAAGCAATTCACAAACAATCATTAGGCACGATTGTTGATGTCGCTGGATCATGGCCAGCCAACTGTGTAAATATTTTGTATTTACTGTAGGCATTCCTTTCCACTTTGTTTTTCTTTTTCACTTTTCTCTCAACCATCACTAATTTCAACTGAGTATGCTAGGTGATTCTTCTCTCTTCATCTTCCATATAAAATTTAGCACATTGGAGTTTGCCACCCATATATTTAGCTGATCTAATTCCACCTTCAAATAATACTGTGTTGCCTCACTTCAGTCTGGGCAAATTAAAGCAGAATATTATAAATTTCTCTCTTTTATAATACAGTTGTCACTTTGTTCAAATCATTCTGTGTTACTATCATCCAAAATGTTGTTACTGTTATTTTATATGAATAGTTAAGAATAACAGGATTTTTTCTTATCTTTCCATCTCTAAGCAATTTGCTTTCTATATAAAGACCAGCATTTCTGGCAAACACCATTTTCCTTCTGCCTAAAAATCTCAGTATGTCTTACAAGACCACTCTGTAGTGACAATTTCCCTGAGTTTTTGTTTTTCTGAGAAAATCTAGTTTCTCTGTCACTTTTGTAGGTTACAGTCACTGAATATTGAATCCTAGGTTGGCATCTCTGTTTCCATTGTTTTCTTTAAATATTGTAAATACTTTGCTCTCTGCTTGCCAGGTTTCTGGAAGCAGCACACTATATTTTGTGACCTTGGTTTCTGTAGTTTTCTACAGTTTGAGAAAGATATTCCTAGGTGAAGTATTTCCAGTGTTCTATTTCATGGTCTCTGTACTTGTAGATCTGTGGATTAGTTTCTTTCACTGATTTTTGGATTATTCCCAAGCACTATTACTTTAACCATTCTGTTCCGTGGTCTGTCTGTTTCTCCCATTATTCCAAAAATGTGTATATTACATTTTCAAAATAGCCCATCTATTCATTGTTTTCTGTTTTTATCTTCCCATATATTTTTGTCTCTTTGCATGTAAGCTTTGGGATCATGAATGTGACTCAGGAAACTAATTTCAGACAAAGGGAAGAGCGTTGGCAAAGACTCTGGGGCAGGAGATTCCCACTATATTAGAGGAAAAACCAGGAAAGCAGTGTTCTGGAGATTATTGTGAAAGGATGAGAGATCTGAGGGCAACAGACTGAGAGGTCAGAGGGCAACAGGCCTAGTGGTCAGAGGGTGAAAGCCAGTGCAGGGAGAGACTAGTCATCTGCTGCAGACTGGCGGATGGTGTGTGTTACTGTAACATGTCAAGGGCCTCATTCAAATCAACACACCCTTTGCTGATTTTGATTTTTAAGAACTCTCATAATTTGATTTTATTGATAGTCATTCAGCAGTGCCAATTTGAAGAAGAGCAACCAATTTGAAGAAGTTAAATACAATAGTGTGTGTGCACTCACTATCATAAAACAGAGCTTAGTTTTGTATCAAAAGCCATCGTGACCATGCCAGAAGGTTGCCCAGGGGGTGCTGGCACCGGCTTGGGTTTGGAAGGAGATGCGGACAGGGAGGATGTACAGGCACAAGAGGATGCAGGCGTTGTGCAGAGCATGTGGTAGGGCCCACAGGAGCTGCGTGTAGACCTGCCGGTGGGGGTGGAGCTCAGGAAGGGGGCGGGGCACGGACAGGGAGCAGAGTCCAGGTATCATGAGGGGAAAGATGGCGCGTTGGCATCTGGCTGAGATGTGTCTCTCATTTTGATCCCATTGCAACATGTCATGATCACGAGACCGGGGTATGCACTGAACTGCTGTTCTAGCCTTCTGGCTAAAACTTGGGCATTTTGCTCTGTAGTCTGATTAAGTTCTCTTGTGTGTTCACTTGACTAATAAGTAATTTTTATTGTTCCCCAGCCCATTCCCCAACCTCTTGCTATAAATAACATCTTTTGGACACATTAAAATGTGACCTCATTTTGTGGTAACTGTGTTTCTCATGTGTATCATAGTACAAAACAGTTTAGTGAGAATCAGATCTATCATTCCTGAATTACTAAATATAACTTTAAATTTCTATGGCGATCAATAAAAACAATATAAATTCCTTTAGGAAATGTGTCCCTGGGAGAGGCAGGAGGCATAAGTGAAACATGAAACTGACAAGAAATGAGAATCCAATAAACATTTGCACATTAACTCAAGAGCACTGTGCAGTGTGTTGCTGCATTTCTCTAAATTAGGATTTGATATAGTGAGGCTTTATGAGAGATCTTCTCCTGTAAAAGCATTATTAAAGTTATCACGCTACCTCTGAAGTTTTAGATTATTGAGAATCATCCTCTCTCTGTCAAAGCGAGTATTAACTAATTGGTAACAGGGGACTGAAAGGTGTGAAAAAATACACACAGTATTAGAGGTAATTTATTTTTTGAAAGCAGTTGTTGACAGCTTGACATTACATTCTGTTAACACTTCTAGGGACTTTTAAAATTATTCTCCCTGCCAGGCAGGACACAGCGTCTGGGCTTTCACAAGGCTTAAGAACAGGCATTCCTTTATGATTTTCTTTCCCTGGATTTGAAATGAAGATGCAAACTGTTTGCTGTCTTTGTCAGATGCTCTATCAACATTTTTAACAGCTGCAGTATCCTCTAGGTACACATTTAACATTTCACCTTTCAAAGTGACAATTTTTGTCTATATTTCAAATGTCTTTGGGGTTGGAAAGGAAGACCCCAATGTGGAACTGAAATTCAGCGCTAAATAAATTCTGGAAAGAACAGTTTAAAGAGTTGATAGTAAGCAGTGTAAGGAATGCTATCTTTCTTGCTCTAGAAAATCACCTGCTTTCCTAAACATCATCCATTTCGTGGTAACTTGAATAGTTATTCAGCTGCATGTTGGTGAGTATTTCTGGACAGTCTCAGTCAAAGAAGTCGAAAACCAGTGGGATGAGAGTTGCCCCAAGTCCGTGTGAACAGATAACCTAAATCATGGGCTTGTGAGCCCTGTCCCAATGCTCCATCCTAGCAAGGAGGCACACAAACTGATCACAAGGAGTTGTTTGAGACAGAAAGTGCTAGATGTGACTAATGATTATCACACAAACTCCTGAAGGGAGAAGGCCCCGAGCCCACGTGCACAGCTATAACATAAGCTGTCTTGGCCTTGGTACACAGAGCCCAGACCAGAACAAGCTATGGCACTTCTCGCCTACTCCTTGCCCATGGACACGCCCTTGGCAAAACTCTGAACCCCTTTCTTGGAGCAAAGTTCGATCACCTGTCCAGCACTAGTCCCTCATGCACAAGCCTCTAGCGAAGTCTGGCCTGATTCAGGCTTACCTAGTGCTATCTACTGAATTGTTTCTCCAGAGGGCAAAGGACTTGTTCTTTCTGGCCGGGGCCTATCGTATTTCTGATGACAAAAGTTTTGTAACTGGATCCTGAGTTTCGGATAGAGCTATTTTGGGGCTTGTAAAATGGGTCTAATGCTCTTTACAATCACCCTGCTAATTTCTAATACTGGAAGTGAAATAAGAATGGCAATTATATATATCATTAGAGATAAACATGTAACTATAAAGTAGTCATTGGTTTGGTTTTACATTCAAATTATTCTGATTATTTCCTTTAAGCTTGTAACATTCAATACATTTTAAGTAAATAGACTCAGAAAACTGAGGGCCTAGAAGGAAAGAAGCACTGTGGAACTATTAAGTGGAAGTCTGAGTGGGAAAAGAAAGCAGAGGGAAACGGGTGTTACTTATCGTGAAAGAAGAGTGAGCTGTGTTTGCCGCCAAAGTGCAAGGTGTGTGCATTACCTCCTTTTAGCCAGGCATCAGTTTCACTGCACATGTCAGTTTAGCTCAGTGTCGTGCATAGATGGGTACATAGGTAAAATGTGTAAATGAATGCAGCTTGTCCTTTAAAATTTGACAGGAAGGCCTATTTTTAAATGGCAAATTCACTTCATTAAATAATAATAATTCATAGATCTAGCTGCACAAAATTATAATTAATAGGCAGATTTAATTGTGTTATGAATATATTAGATTCAGTGTATCCCCACTAAAAGATTATGGTAAATAACAAAAATGGATAAAGTGTATTCTCCTAATACTGGTTCCATGCTGGGTCTGGCTTAGTGACATCATTAATAATTACCTAAAAAAAACAGGTCACAGTACTTTCTTGAATCAGCTTTTAAAGAAGCGAGTCACAGCTAACCATGAAGAGCAGGGCACTGGGTCATCTAGCTCGCACATTCGAGGTCATAACAGCTCCATGATCTTAATAAGAAAGGGGCAGAAGAAAAATTGATATTTCTGGAGATGCAGGACTTGCTTTGATGACCTACAGTGGACCAGAAAGCCTCTAATCCTGAATCCTCTTCTATCAGCATCCACAGACATCCACAACATTCCTCTCTGGAGGAATAGAATATTATCCTTGGAATTTAAGTTCCTTCTATCTTAAATACAGTGTCAATAATCAATGCCAAGTTTAAAACTAACTCGGAAAACATCAGTAGTAAGCTGGAACTGATGTGGATGTGGCAGATTGGAAAAAAATCTGCAAGAAAAAAGTACAGTAACAAATTAAGACATCAGTGGATAAGTTTAGTAGCAGATTAAACACAGTCATAAAGAGAGTTAATAAATCTGAAGATAACTCAGAAGAAACTATAAAAGTGACAGACAGGAACAAAAAGAATAGGGAGAGAAAAACTGGTATGGCATAGCTAACATGTTTATGGGGATTCCTAGGAAAACATGAAATAAAAACAATATTCAAATTCTGAGATTTACAGATTAAAGACACCAATTTACACAGATAAGGGCCCTAATATAGTCAATGGAGGATAACAATAATAAACACACAGCTTATAAAACATCAGTTTTTGAGACTTTCAGGAAAAACTTTAAGCCCCTCAGAAACTTTTTTTTTTTAATTGAGAGTTTGAAATTACTGCCTCAAAGGCAACAATGAAAGCCAACAGAAATTTGGCTCACACATTTTTAGCAGAGTAAGAAACTGAGCAGAGGGCTGGAGGGATCACAAACTTACTGTCTGGGATGTGTGGTTAGAGAAGAGAGTAGAAGGATTCTGGTGTTTTGAGAACTGAATCACATTAGCCAGAACTCAGGACTATAATCCATACTTCATTACAAATGTGGTTTGAGGTATGTGGGTAAATATAGCATTTGTTGATCCTTAGCCATATATTTCCTTGAGAGAAAATACCTTTTAGCTAATGCCCCACAAAGAAGATACAACTGACCACCACTTGGAGAAAGACACAGTCACTTCCAGACAGAGAATTGTGTTTCAATTGTGTAAGCAATGGACAACCCTGGCTTTAGATCGTGAGCTAACTGAATAAACTAGTTACCTCTCCATAGCAGTTAATACAATCTTGTTAAAAAATAATTATTTTTTAAAGATTTATTTTTTGATGAATGTAAGAACTGGGGTACATGCCAGAGGTACAGGGGGTGGGATGAGAGGGTTCACCAGAAACAGAGTGGGGAGCAGAGCAGGCAGAATACAATCAATTTTTTACCACTGAGCAATGATGGGGAGAGTAAGTGCCAGTAAGCAGCCTGCATCAGTTCATGCCTCTTTCTTTCCATTGCGTCCTCTTTTGTACTGTGTTACTTTCAGCTCCCTGTCTGAAGTAGACATTGGTGGTCTGCTGTTCGAGGAAGCCATACACCTTCCTTAGTCATCTCCTGCCAGTGGAAGTGTTGGTTGCTAAATATGTGTAAAATTAAAGTGTCAGAGATTTGTTTTGAATCTCGTTGTATAGCTTTGGTAGGATTATTTTTAAAATAATGCATCACTTTTGAGTTGTATAAGATACTTGGTTCCATATGCCCAGAAAATGTTCATAAAACATGCTTCATTTAATATCTTCTTTTCCCTTGTTCCCTCTTTTCCCAACACCTTACAAACTTTTCATCCCACCTCCATCCTGACTTTATTCAACTGGGTGATTGTATTAGTTACAACTTGTAATTATATCCAAATATTTTCTGAGTGATTTTTTTTTCCCCCACTGAGTAGTTTCGTTCTGCCTAATTCTTCCAAGACTTTTTATATGCTACCTCATTTGTTTGGGGATTGCCAGGACTTCAAAATGTCAACTCCCAGATCTCTTTCTAGTCTCATTTGTTATTTGACTTACAATCTGGTCAAAAATTTCCCAAGCTCAGGTCTTTGTTTGAATAATAATGGTCAACAAAATAGTCAACATGCAATTCTAGCATTTAGTTTTATCACATCTTGTCCTAGATTTGTGGCTGAGTCCCTCCATGCTCTGCCGTCGATGTTACTGCAAGGGGCAGTTTAGTGGAACACTTTCCCAACAGCAAAACTTGGATCTCCAAACAGTCTATCAAGGGCAACCAGATTGGGTAGCCTTCTGTTTAGACAGACTACATCGTACATTTCCTCCTAAGCTCGACCTACATACTTGGCATCTTTTTGGAAAATGGTTTTCCAATGAGATGGAATCTCTGTCTCAAGACACTAAAGATGAAGAAGCAAAGATTAAGAATCATTTAAAATCCATTGGCCAGATTACTATTTCCACAACCTTTAATTTCCAAATTGGTCATGTATTCTGACTCTTTGCCAAGAAAATGGACATCTCTAATCCATTTTACACTTTGGTCAACATTTAACTCCTCAGGAGAAAGACTAGTCATAGAGTATGAAGGGGCCTAACTCACATACCTAGTACAGATGCAGAACATTTATTTCTACAGTTCTCAGTGTCGAGCTGACTCTTGCCCCTCGGCACCTAGTGAGCGATCAATAAATTTTAGCTGCTTTTTTAAAGAAAAGAAAGACATATTGCTTATTTAAAGCTCCATGTATAAAACTAAGCCATCTGTACAGTTTTATTGTTCCCTGCGGTGAGAAAACTATCAAGATTGCTAAAGAGATGGTTGTTTAAATATAAACATTGAAGGCCACTGCATCTAAATATTTGAGTGTGTTTGCATGTAAGCTGATTAATACAGATTTAATTTATGCTTGGTAGTTATGAGAACTACCATCAGGACACACTTCACTAAACTGAAAATCCAGAGAAAAGCTGTAACACTCATTCGCAGTAACCAACTTCTATTTTGTACATGTTTAAATGGATGGCTATGCATTTACTTTATGGACTCTTCATGTGAATGAAGCAAAGTAAATGACTTTAAAACAACACTTTCGAAATCTGTGACACCGATACCTTTCCAATAGCACTAATGTAGCAGCTCCCAAAACAATAATGTCATCAGCAGATACTAATAAGCGTATCATGCTTTAACTTAGAGTTAAGATGTTATGTATTAATTTATGAACCCCTTAGTGGTCAATCAGATAAAGTTTACCTCTTAGGAGCATCTGTGACAGTTTTAGAAGTGGTATTGGATTCTTGGTGGAAGCGGTTGCTTATCTGAAAACTTTTTGCACTTGACTGAGAAGTCAATGCAGCTACACTGCTGGACAACCAGATGCCGCGTGGTAAGAGGCAAGTCCAGATTCTAGCCTTTGTTTCACGATAGTCTGGTTGTCATAACTTGTGTATGTCGTGGTGTGGATTTGCTAGAAAATGCTCACGCCCACCCCCTAAAAAAGTTTTAATACAGAAATCCTCAGACTCTTCTAGATATTTCACCACAGAGTTAGCCTTTTGCACAGAAAGCTGAGGGTAGCCATTGTGTCAGAAAATGTCCCTGTATTTAATGAGCTAAACAACTTGTCAGAGATGAGGCAGAAAACCAGGGAAATATTAAGAAAGAAACTTACATGTAAGCCCTTTCTTTTTAAAGAGAAAAATGGAGCCTGGAAACCTCCCCAAGCCTCCTCATTAACGCAGAAGTGAGACAGGAGTGACAGCTCACTGACACTGCCTGGCTAGGCACTGGCGTGCAGGTGGCATGGAAGTCTCTGTGTACAGTTCCATTCCAAAGGTACCTGAGAAGGGAGCAGGCATGGATGTTACTGCAATGTGTAATGTTAGTTCAGCACAAATATAAGCTGATACTAATTCTCACCATTCGTTGCTAATAAAAAATCAAAAAAGTATGACTAGAAGAGGTACTGAAATCCTGAAATAAGATTCAGTTCTCTGTTCTTCCTATTATAAAGTCCTGTGTTGATCTTATTGATCTTCCAAGCATCCATTTCCTTAGATCATCAATGAGTAAATAGAAAAACTGTTTCTATTATTCACTGAATGAAACTTCTGTCAACGGAAGAGATGCCTGAGGAAGCACAACCCTTTCAGTGACTCACCAAGACCTGTCACTGCACTCGAGATTAACTCCATTAAACTGCACACCAAGTAGAATGGAACACAGCTCTGACCTCAAGTGTAATGAGGCACACTCTTAGACATCGACTCTGTGAGCAAGATTCTATGATTGATGACATGTTAAAGCATGTTTCTTTTTTTGTTGTTGTTGTTAAAGATTTATTTATTCGTACAGAACTGGGGTACAGGCCAAAGATGCGGAGGGTGAGAGGATTCACCAGAGACAGAGTGGGGAGCAGAACAGGCAGATTGACAAAGTACACTGCTGAGGGGAGCAGAGGGTGGGTCAAGAGAGGTCTGCCGCGCCAATGTGGATCTCCTCCGGGGCAAGCGGGGATTGAACTCATGCGGAAGTGGCTTAAGCTTTTTTGTGCAGTGCTTTAACCCGCTGCGCCACCAGGGAGGGCCATAAAGCATGTTTCTTTAGGCAATCCGAGTCATTTCAGCAATGCTAGATGAGATAATCCAGCATTTTAACTAATCTCAGAAATACTTTAACAAAGAAATATTCCCACTTCATCCTCAACAGCTAAGATATGGGGCAAAGAATGACATGCATGATTGCTGTCTCACTAGAAGAGGCTCAGTAACATAGACCAAAAGAAAATAGAACTTCAGCACATAGGCATATGACAAAGAATATATAATGTTGTTTACACAGGCAACCCAATGGGAGTGTTTCAGAGTACAACTATAACAGGAGCTTGTTTTGAACAAATGGTCTAGATATTTTTTTTTAATTAATCTGTCAGTAGTTTATGTCTGCATAACTGTCGTTGGAGTTTTACTCCTCCATGTGTGCAATGGCTCACGTATCTGCCACCACACCTCTTAGTCAGTGCGCTCTCCCCCTACCGCCCCTGGCAACCAGTATATTTTTCACTAAGTCTAAGGGTTTTTGTTTTGTTTTGTTTTTTTACTGTGCTTTGACAATGTAATTTTTTAAAAAAAAAATTAAATTTCTGCCTAGAAAACTGGGGAGCAGGTCAGAGGTGTGATGGGTAAGAGGATTCACCAGAGTCAGAGTGGGGAGCAGAACAGGCAGATTAACTGAAATCCACTGCTGAGGGGAGCAGCGGGCGGTCAGGAGAGGCCTGCCGCGCCTTGTGGGTCAGCTCCCTGTTGGGGGAGCAAACTCATGCTGCGGGGGCTGAAGACAACTTCATAGTGCTGTGCTTTAACCTGATGTGCCACCAGGGAGGGCCCTGATAACATATATATATATATATAGAGAGAGAGATATCTCTCTCTCTATATATATATAGGTTGTTTATAATCCACAGATAAGTGAAACTGTTTATGTTTTGTACTTTCTGACTTATTTCAATCAGTATAATCACCACCAGGAACATCTATTTTAACCTAAAAGGCATTATCTCATCTTTTAAAATAGTTGAGTAGATGCCATTGAATATATATTCCACTATTTTATCCAGTCTTCACTGAGTGTTCCATTCTTTTCAGTGCAATTGTAAATAGGATTTTGTCTCCTTTTTTCTGACACATTGTTTATATATCAAAATGCAAATTATTTGTATGTAAAGATTTGTATCTTGCCACTATTATTTCTAGGTGTTTTTTGTTAGTCTTTTTGGTTCTCTATATTATCATTTTATCTGCAAATACAGAAAACTTTCACTTTTCCCCCTAATTTGGATCCCTTTTATGTCTTATTCTTGCCTTAATTTCTCTGGCTGGACCTTCGATATTAACTCGAGCAGTGGTGGCTACAAAGGAACTCCTTGTCTTGTTCCTGCTCTTAGTGGAAATGCCTTCAGTTTTCACTATTAAGTATGGGAGGGGACAAACTCGTTCCACGGAACACATTTCTAGTAAGCTCTGAGTATCACTCACTATCCTTGGTAATGGGCAAAGAACTTACATTTAGTCAGAGGCAGACCTAGATTAATAAAAATCAAAATGTATACTAGTATACTAAGACTACAGCATGAATTTTAAAACATCAAGGGTTTAGATTGAATGCTGTCTGAGAGAAGGCAATCAGAAAAGGCCTCTCTGAAAAGACAATATTGGGGCAAATGTATGAATGAAGAAAAACCAATCAGCAAGTCATGAGACTATTAAAAGAAAAAACATTGTAGGAAGAAGAACAAGTAATAAAACCCTAAGGTAAAAGTGCGTTTGGGAGAACACAGAGGCTTCTGTGATAGGACTGGAAGTAACAAGAGTCATGAAGTGCTATCACAGGAGAAATTAGGAGCCAGACCATGTGTGACTTTGGTTCTATGAGAAGAAGTTGGATTTTGTTCTGCAAGTTATGAGCAACACTGGGGAATCAAGACACAGAGTCAGGGGGACCTCAGTGACTCTGAGAGCTGTGGGGGTAAATAGTAATGGCCGTGACTTCCAGTGGATACTTTTTAGAGTGATTAGGTTAGATTAAAATAACGTATCTGTAGCATATTTCTGAATATGGTGTGAGAGTAGACAAAAATGTTAGGTAGTTAGAAGGCATCAGATTCAATACACTTTTGATTGTAAATTTAATTGCTGATAGATTGTATATAGGGTGTTTAAAAGATTAAAAATATTCCATTTTTTGATATTAACATGTCTGAGAAAAAAAATCTTGGAGGAGAAACAGATTTTGAGTGAGAAATATTCAAGTATTCAGTGTGGGCTGTTAAAGTTGAGATGTAGTTAATTAGCTTTTGAATGAAGATGTTGAATTGACAGTTGGATACACAATTCTGGAGTCAAAAGCAGTTTTGGCTGGAGATTTATCTTCACAGGATTCATTGAATTGAGGTTATTTAAGAAATAATAAGAAAAGTTTTCACTTGGAGACCCTGTATTGCCTTGAAGACCGCGGTTTGAGGCCCTACAACATTTACCTCAAGCTTGTCAGGGAGAACCAGTAAGAACAGCCAAGGGTGCAGAAGGGTATTGTGATATTTGGCATTTTAAAAAAGCGAGAGATCAGCTGATTCAAGTGTTGATGAGGAGGGGACAAGGTACTGAAAATACACCGTTACCTGCGAGCAAGATCCCTGGTGGTTGACAGAGTGGCAAACCACGAGTTTTGAAATCCCCAAAGCATAGGAAGGAAAAGAGAAATAAGGACATTTCTGACCTGAATTGCTGAAAGAAAGAACAGGTCCCTGAAGCTATACCCCTCCCGTGTAGCAGGGCAGTGTTCTCCCTCCCAGATGAGGGTGTTCTGTCAAGGCTGCTGTGAGAGGCATCTCCCCCCACCCCCCAGGCCAGATACCACAACTCATTGTCAGTGTGATGGCGGTAATGAGGTTGTATCATTTGGTGAAGGTCTGTGTGAGTGTGTGAGTGTGCTGCATGTGACGTGGCAGTGTTCTGCTGAAGGAAAGAGGTGAACCCACGATGTGGTCAACCACTGTTACCTCAATTCAGAAAACTGTCACTCTGAGAGCTGTGCTCAGTGTGGAGTTTCTTGACTTGTTGTGTCCCTGTCCTTCACAATTTCCTGAACTTCTCTAAGCCTCATTCTCTTCAATAACAAAATTAAAAAAAAAATTAAAAATTAAAAAAAAAGTTAACATAGACACTTGCTTTAAGGGCCCATTACTGTTGTCGTTGTGCTCAGAAGAGTAACATGGGAGACCCATCAATCAAGCATCCTAATGTTAGATCTGCTGGAATAAAGCAGTCAGGCAATGTGGAGACAGAGTCAAGATTTAATTCGGGCTTCCAAATCCCGGCCAGCCAGGACCATCACCCTCTAAGAGGGAGGCCCTGAGCAGTTACAGAAACCAGTTTTTATACACCGCAGGTAAGAAACCGAAGCGGAGTTGTTACAGAGATAACATTCTTACAGCGTCCCCTAGGGTGTTTGTCGAGTCTTAACGAACCGTGTGACCCTCCTCCTGGTCCTGTTGCAGATGGTAATCAGTTTTACAAGTTTACCTTTTATGGCAAAGTTGTTGGGGAATTTCCCATTGTAACAGGCAGCGAGCCAAATACAGAAGCAAAATGGCGTTAGCTTGGTTCAGTACAGGTCCGACACTAGCTACAGAAGACTGTCTCGCTGGGATCCAGCCAACGCTGCACTCTCAAGCCAAAGGAACTTTTACAAATCCCGGTGTAAGCCTTTTCAGATAATGCAGGGAAGCCCAGAACAGATGCACTGTGGACCTAACACATTCCCCACCACAGCCTGCCCAGCCTCCTTGTCCTGCCCACACAGCCCTCGCCTTCTGCACAAACGCACGTTCTCTCAGAGCTGCAGGTGACACAGCCGCCTTGCCGCGCCTGGTCTGTGGGCCCCGCCTTTCGTGTGTTCACGCTGGTCGGTATGAAGCGCTCAACCTTCTGTGCACTTTGCCATCTAGCACAAACATCATGGCCAATGGAAGACGTTTAACCTGAGAAACTGGGTCAAATGGCCAATTAGTCCTTCATCACTCCCCTTCCGTAACTCTTACCAGAGTGGTGATTTACGATTAATTTGAGTCATTCCCTCATTAATAATTTCCTCTCCCATTAGCCTATAAATAGAAAAGGGCAGAAGCTATGTCTGTATTGCTTCCCAGGGTCCCACCAACTGTGCCCCTAATTCTGCAGTCTCCAGCAGGAACCAGAATAGTTGGCAGTGCCTGGTTGCTCTTCGTGCCAGGGGAGAGAAGACATCTGTGTGGTGTGGGGTCATGTAACTTTGCTGTAAGGGATTCAAGTAGATTTTCTTTTATTACATTTCCGTCTTTTTTTTTTGCAGATACTATAAGCTAATCCATATCCTCTTTACTTTGTTTCCCCAATTGTGGAGTAAAAATCTTTTGAGTTTTGTATCCACATTATACTTACAAAGATAGTCAAACGTATGAGTTTGCTTACTAAAAGAAGATGAAAGGTTATAATTAACATCAACCCTTGATTGTTTTCACACACCACAAATAGTGATGGGCTATATGGTAAGATTGACAAAGTGTGCAGACTGAGCCACTGAAAATGACCCAGTTTGCTACTTAAAAATGAAAGCATTGCCCAGAATCATCCAAATGTACAATTGAAAAATTCAAACATAGAAACTGAAAGAAAATTACTTAATATTCCCTCACTGCAATTTTGATACATATATTTAATTTGTTTATAAAATATAGTATTCATTGTAACAAGAGCATTTGTTATGGTTGAAATTCAAGTGATTCATACTAAAAGAATACTTAAAGTGTATAATGAATAAAATCTTCCCTATAATAGAAATTTCAGTGCATAGTTAAACATCAGGCAAATGGAGGGTTCAAAATGAATATATGTTGGGAAAAATGGAAGTACCTCACCAGGAGATAAGGTTAGACAAGAAAATAAGTTCATGCTTTGTTACAAAGTGTGCAATATCCATATGTCATGGTGTTTAACAGTAAAGGAAAGATCTTTTATAAACATAAATCATGACCTATTTTGTGTCACCATTTGGAAGCACAATAAGTCTTGCCTATCTATGTATCGTCCACTGAAATTCAGTGCCAGTGGATTTTTAGGAAACTTTTTATAACTCAAGAACAAAATCAAATGCCAATCTTGAAAATGTCATCTTTTAAAAAAA
>NW_004567117.1:42488540-42493204 GCF_000260355.1 Condylura cristata | reverse complement strand
CCACCCAGTGAGTAGAGGGTTAGGAATGTACATTGGAAAACTGGGAGTTATTTGCACCTTGACTTCACTTAGAATGCTACTGTTTTCACAGGAATTGCTAAAATCCCAAGATAATCAAGACAAAAAATAATCACTAACAGTGAGTTTCATTTTCAAGATAGCCCAAGTACCACTGGAACTGAGATATTAAGTAATTTCATCTTAATAATCAAAATAGGCTCTTAATAGCCATTATTGCAACTGTCTAAACTCACTGGGATCAGCAGTACTTCAAAGAGCATGAAATTCAAGTATAAAATCACAGCCACTAAACATGAGGAAAACACGCTTTCTTGGTCCACCTCAGTGAGAAGTATTGCAGCTCCAATCTTTAATGAGAATAATCATCAATACCCCTGTAAATGGTGTTCTGGCAATATAAACTGTAAAAAATATAAGTTCTATGTAAGAAGAACTTGGCTGTTTTAAATATACATCTCAAATAATTGAGGCTTCTGGCCTCAATTCAGTGATGTCCAGATAATTCCAGTAATGTATTTAAATGTGTGAAAATGTAGCTCATAACTTTCTGCAAACTTTTTTTTTTTTTTAATTTCATGAATGTAAATGGCCTCATTAGCCAAAATTGCCACGGGCATAAGTATCAACCAGGTCTAAAAGTGCATCTTAAATGCTTTAATAATTCTTGGGCACCTTTTGAGAATTTTAATATTTTCTTTTAAACTGTCATTCATGAAATTAATGAAAGAAAAGAGAAAAGAATATCATTGTATAGAAGGAACCAGGTAAACCTCAGAAACCCCTGCCACATTATAAACACGGTCCCTCTGTCTCCCAACTAGAGATTTAAAATTGCCTGAAAATACTTTATAGGGAAAAGAGGAGACGAGTTTTGAAGTAGCATCTCTAAGGGAACTCTGGAATAAGAAAGAAAACTCAAAAGAGCCTATGGGAGCAGAAAAATTGCAATGACAGAATTGCACTCCCCATTCCCCATCCGCCATCATGACTTGTAATAAATAGCTGTGATTCTAATGAACACCAAGGAGAGTCCAAGTTCATGTACATAGTTGAAAGGAAAAGGCATACATCTTTTGAGAAAATTCTACCAGCTCTGTGTAATCAGCGAGTGGTTAATGCATATAAATCAAATGATTAATCCTTCCACGATCATGAGTTCCCTTTTAAAATATATAAGGTAGCCCAATTCAAAATGGGAAATGCGGTTAGCTGTTCCACCCAATCCGACGTAGGTAGGAATTTTAGCTTCTCTCATAGCTATGGGCCATTTTAATGTGGAGGAGCCAGGCGACTCACTTGTAAAAAAACCGAGACTTGCCCCTGCCTCATCTTTCAGCTCCTTCATCTTTTCCTGTGTTGCCTATGGCTAAAGTCCCATGATCAAATTAAAGGCTAACGAGAAGCATCTCGTCTTTTAATAACAAACTATATAATCCTCAGGTCAATTATATTCCTATAGTGGTAATTGGCCTCTGTCTAGGTCACAAGAAGTCATGACTTCCCTGGGGTCTCTGTCCCTGAAGTGTTTAATGCTACTGTGGAGTCTCCCTGGGCCACGTAGTGAGCCCTGAATTACACAGGAAATGCTTCACAGGGATCTTCTCTTCCGACTCTTGGGGTTTTGAAGCCCTGTGATCATATTTGCTGAATCCACGAGGCAGTCAAGGAATGAAGCTGGAGAAACCAACACAGTTCTGTCTGACCCCAGAAACCTCAGTTCCTTCCCAGCATGCCACAGATACTGTCGGGGCCTGGGTGCTCGGCTGATGGTCAGCCAGTATGTTCGATGTGCCTGTCCCAAGGTGACAGCAAGTTATCATTTAACTTCCACCTTCATTCCAAGGCAGTGTGCTTCCCTTACTCATCATTAACAGTACATATGAGTTTAACGTTGCCAAAGAAATTAATTCAGGACGATGCATTTCTTTGTGGGCATAGTAATGTGAGCTGTGTTTACATGACTCATGAACATAAAATACAAAAACAATTATCACGGAGTGGGGTGTGGTATCTCCCCTAAAAGTGTCTCACAAGACTAAACAGGTTAATTATTCAAAGGTAGTCTTGAATACTTTCTTCCCCTGAAGTTCTGCCTTCAGGGGTTTCTGTTGTTAGAGTTTCTTCTATCATGTTTACTTTGTGGAGGGCCTCTCTCCAGTTTGGAGGCTGGGTGCTTCCACAAGCATTGTGTTTTTGGAAAAAGCTACTTATCTTCCCTTCTTCAGCCCAGTTACCAACTGGAACAAATTCCAAAGGGGCTAAAGGACCAGCATGCAGGATTCCATCCATTTCCAGCAATTACCGCAGCATGTAGGCAAGTTACTTACTGCCTGAAAGCATGTAACCTCCTCTATGAGAGCAGATAGAGGACTCACTTCGAATCATTGCTGATTATCTTCATACAAGTACTGGGTTGTTGGAAAGACAATATGCAATTTTTCATAGAAAACAGAAAAAGTAAGTCAGGAATTTTCCAACAACCCAATCTATATACTTTCTATAATGTTATTTTGCATATCTTTTTATGGCATTTTTGTTCTTGTTATTGCTATACAGTCAACTAGCAATGGATTATAAAAGTGAAGAACATGTGCCTTTCCATAAAAGGGCTTGTAACTTATTTGGAATTTCACACAGGGCTTTTAGAAGGTTCGATATGGGGAAACTTCAGTATTCTAGAAATGGTAAATGAAGCACCCTTTGGAAATTGATGTCTGGGGCACACTTCCTTGTCTTCATACTTATTATGTCTTTGGTGAGTGGTGGTAGAGTTGGAGCAGAAGGGAGGAGGGAGGAGACAAGGTCTGAGTTCTGGGAGGGTGACTGAGAATAGCTCTGTTTAGGGAAGTGATTATTTCTAGCCATTGGTTTTCCACTTAGTGCTGCAGTATCTGTCTTTAATAGAACAGAAATTCCAAATGGGAAATAATCATGAACATATTATCAAGAAATGATTTAAATCACTAGGTAAAATGTAAGTAGAAAATTAAGTTTACATTACTGTACATTTCCTGTTTCTTTGAAAAGTGCCAAGTTATCTTCCTTACAAAAACAACTGTCTAGATGTGATGAGGAGTTTTATTAAGATAGAACTCTACTGCTCACTTGAAACCTTTGGGGATTAAATTGTTTAACAAATGTCATGTTTCAAGCACTCTTTTCCTTCTTTACCAGATTAATTCTTTTCGGGCACATTCACTCTGCTTAGCTTCTTCAGGCCTCCTCCCACCTGTGTGATGATAGGCTCATGTGCTCTCCCTCCCTCCCCCCAGCATGGCCTGATGTTAGTGTTTCTTGCAGAATTTATTTCATTGAGTAATAAAATCTATTCTCTTTTTTTATTTTGCACCTCTATTTTCTAGTACAGTACTTGAGAATAATTTTCAGCAGATGTTCATTGATTTTATCAATGAAAGCATTAAACCAATCAAAGTCGCATTTCATGTAATACATGTCATAAAGACCAGGAGACTTCAATGATGCTCCCACTCCCAAAGAGGCCCATGGGGAGATCACCTGAGCCTGTGAATGTTACATGACCTGGCAAAGGAGGTTTCATTTGTGGTTAGAGTCCAGAGTTTGAGTTGGGAGATTATCCTGACTCCAGCTGTGAAGAAGGAAACTTAAAGAGGGGACAGGAAAGGTAACTGAGATTAGATGCAGACTAAAACTTGATTTATGTCTACTGAGGCCAGTGTCAGGCCTCTGTGCTGCAAGATTTTCTTATGGCTATGAAAGCTAGTATATTTGGCTATTCTTACTACACCATCTGTGTATTGATTTTAGCTAAACAAAAGGTCTAACATTATCTTATGATCATTCATAACCACAAAAGTAGTGTACATGGTTGTAATCTCTAAGGTAACTGTCAAGTCTCTTTTATATAACTTTATCTTATTAAAAATATTACCCTTGTCAGATGAAAGGCTGCTTATAATCCCAAATACATGCTTAAATTTAGCAGTTCAATACATAATATTTTGGGCATTTTTGCCAGTAAACAATACAATGCTACAATATGATAACTAAATCACATTCGTAACTCTTTAGAATATAAAGTGACTTGAAAACATGCCCCAATTTTTCCATAAAATAGTAGGTTTACATACAATAATTAGGATATTAAATGGTTCATAAGTTGTTCATTTTAAGCTCAATCTTTTATTCAAGTTAATTTATAAAACACTTAATAATTGGTACTCTTGCACATTAGATATTAAACTTAAGACTATAATAATTTTGTGTGTGGCATATATGTATTTTAGTGTGTTTTTACATTTATGCCTATTCTCAATAATTGCTTATTGATTTAATTACTTTTTATGAAGCATACCCATATTTATTTCCCTAGGTATGGGTAAAAACTCATCCTAAGATTTTTTTCTATTTATTACATATCTAAATCATATTAGACACTGTAAAAATTAAGTAGTATATAGAACTTATCTTCAAATCACCACGCTGCACATTATAAATAGATCTGTTTATGCCAGAATGTATGTGAATTATACCTAAATACAAATAGTTTTGCTAATAGAGAATAATTACCACATCCTTTAGGATGCATAAAAAAATTACCTGAACATAGGAGTCTGTGTAAAATTAAAATGCACAATTCAGAATATTTTATTTATATATTTTTT
>NW_004567117.1:42466787-42487820 GCF_000260355.1 Condylura cristata | reverse complement strand
GGCTTTAGATTCTCAGTGCAGTGCTTTAACCCGCTGCGCCACCAGGGAGGGCCCAGAATATTTTATTAATGATATTTTTAAAGTATTTCTTGTAGATTGAGGGAAAATCTCATAGAATGTGCAAATGGCTCCAAATTTTTAAGGAATTTGTTTTATTGTATTTCAATTTTAGTTGTTTTTCTTTTTGTCTCATTGTTATAAAGCCCTTTAAGGACAGCATCATTCCATAGGAAGCGTTATTTTTGATCTTGCATCAAAGTGTTGATTTCATAGTTCCACTAGGTTTTAGACAAGGTGATGGTTAGGCTTGACTTTTTTTGCTCAACACTGTACCCCAGGCCCTCGCCCAACAACTGGTATATCTGTAATAGAGCCCAATAAGACCCCTTCAAAAGAATGAATTTCTTTCTTTCATTGCAAAACAGGATGTAGAGAGATTAGTAATTCTGAGTTGAGAGAAGCAATTCCACTAAACTACCCTGAAGTTCTGAGTACTCATTAATGCAAATCAGACTTTACCAAAATAAGTCACTATTAATCACCTTCCATATCTTTTTTTTTTCTTACTTTTGAACAGTTTGGGTGGTAGATAAAATTAAACTCAGTTTAAAGATAAACAGAGGCAAAATTGCTCAGCAATTCAGCCAAAGAGAACACTAGTTTTACAACTAGGACTAGAATCTGAGTTTTTATGCTCATAATAAATATATAGTTTTCTTTGAAGTAGGTGTGCATTTCTAAAAATCTGAATCAAATATTGACATGAATAATCTTTTGGTATTCTGAACTAGTACAACTTCCTTTTATTTCTCTTTTGGGACATAATCAAGAGCCTGTCATCCTAAGATTTCAGAGCTCAAAGAGCATATAAAAATTGAACACTTTGTTAAGGTGACATATTCCAAGGGCATTAAAAAAAATCACATAACTCAGAAGGCATATTAAGAAGCAATACAAAGCCAAATATAGTGTCAGTTCAAGGTAGAGAAGCTAAGGAAATGTGATGAACTCATGTATGTGCTGCCAATGTCGTAATTCAGTATTTCTGTGAATGGACATTTTAACAGTAGGTGATAGATCAGAAAGAAATTTTGATAACAAAATACGAAAGTTAGACTTAATGCTTAAATCTTAAGTCTTGATATTTTAAGAAAACTCAAAAAGAAGGCATAAACCAAGTTCTGTATCATCCTACAAAAGACTGGTTTTTTAATCATAGTTATTATGAGACAATTCACATAAGAGAAACTCCAGATACTTTAAGTGTGCAATTTGATAGATTTGGACAAATGTGTACAGTCGTGTCATAGGTAATATGGTGCAAAGTCTTTGTTCCTTCATAGGAACAATCCTGACGAGGCCCCTGATCAAATCGATGTCTCTATACTTTTATCTTTCTTAGAATGTCATGCAAGTGGACATAAATCATGAATAGAATTTTGTGTCTGACTTTTGCTATTTAAAATACTTTTGAGTTGTATCAGTTTTATGGAATGTTTCTGTGGTTGCTTTTTATGTGGTTGGCCCTATCTTATCTCCTGACAACTTCCTTGTCCTGTTTTAAGCAATGTCTTTATATTATAATGCTTTGGAAAATTAGGTAACTACTTTTAGATCCTTTCATCTGATTCTGTCTCCAGAACAGGGAGTCCTGCTTTTTGTTCCCCTATGTTCTTCCTCTTATAATGAAGGCCTCAGGCCTCTGACTCACAATTCAGTGCTGTCTCAGGAGCTGAAAAGGAAACTTATCTATTTCCACTCTTGACTCACCGTCCACTTAAATTTGCATGCTTTTCTTAGTAGAATTTCTCTACTCATATTATTTTATGCAGTTACATGTTGAGACTTATACAACCATATCTTCAAGTCTAACTGCTGATATTGAGAATCAGACCCTTCTCTGTCTTAGTCATATCTACTACAGTGTCCCATAGACATGCGTGTCAAGAATTGTTAAAGTATCCGATACTTAATATTACTCACAAGCTAGCATATTAACCAGTTTCTTCTATGGATTCCCAAAGAAGACCTGAGACTCCCAGCTCAGAGACAATGGACTTTCTTACCTGGTTTGATTCAATGCCCCTCCCTGTCAGGTCCAGAGAGGCAGAATGGAGCTTCCTGGTGGATGCAGTGGGCAGAGTGGGCATGTCACCCCTGAAGATCTGTGATATTAGGAAACATCTTTCTCTTAAAAAGGAACTTTTTAAAAGCAAACCTGCTCAATCTTTGTCCCAATAGAATCAGTGACATCATTATCCTAGATAGCAAATTAATCTGACCTCTGCTCCTGAGGGAGATACTGCATCTAAACTCAATAGGTCTTATACCAAATACTCTATCCTTAACAGAGTGTGTCCTTAAAAGATGACCTGGAACAATCAAGTGCCTGCTGTCAGGAGAACAGGAACATGGGAGATGGATGGAGAATTGTTTTGCAAATGTGTCAAATATCAAAATCCCAGAAAGTAACATCAGCCCTATTCTCTCAGAAATGATCTTTGTGGTGTCTCTATCAGCTTAGGTCATCATCCAGCCTAAAAAAAATGAAAATCTTACTTAATTTTTTAAGCCCAAATGTGGTTATTGTCTTGTAGAACTTGTAATATCTAAATGTGCACTAAGACCATGTCCCCTCTGCATTTTTACCACATATCTTCTTTTGTGCCCTCATGATCACTGTCCTGAATGATTACAATACCCCATCTCAATGGTTCTCTCTGTGTGGTACCTATGCCAGCTGCCTCATCATCAGCAGAAGAATTTTTAGAAGGGCACATTCTGGGGTCTCTGCCTTCAGTAAATTCTGTCACCAGGAGGATCCGCAAAGGCACTGATCTGGTAGACTAATTATGTGGGAAAACGCTCCTCTCTGCTCTACCCAATCTCAGAGTAAGGGTGAGGATTTAATTCACCAGTGTGTTGTAGATCACTTTGCAGTGCCTTTAGCTCACTAAAAACAAAGTTCTTTTTCACTCTTCATGTGCTACGTCAGTTATTGCCATGGTGGCTTTTTGCTTCTGACTCACCATTATAATCACAGCAGTTATGCAGCTCTCACTTGCGACAGTGCATGGATGTGCTTACCTCACTGTGTTCTCCTCTCATCTGACACCAGCAACCCTCCCTGTCTGTGGATAAAACCTGTTAGCATGCCAACACAACACAGAATGTACACAATGGAGGAAATAAGTGAAAGAAAAATCTGTCTAGCTAGAAGTTCATTCAGGTAACAATAACATTATTTCACCTAGTATTGATTGGGCGCTCATCACATGATGCCTTTGAGGAGACAAAGATGGATAAAACATAATTCCTTTCCTCGAGGAGCTTAAACCCTAGTGGGGAAAAACAGACACAGCTCCATAAATTACGATGATGAATTGTATAAAGATAAGTGCTATTGAAATTGTCCCCCTCCAAAAAAATTGTTAGGATTGCACCGTGTTCGTGAAGGAACTGGGGCCTGGCTGTATCCAAACACATAAAATAAGGTAGTGCATATAGAAGATATCAAAAATACAAACTGGCAGCAAGTTATACCAGTTAGTCTCCGTAAAGCCTCCTTTTTACTGCCCAATAAACATGGTGATAACAGCTTCCTGTTGCATGGAGAAGAAATAACTCACTCAGGAAATATTTCTCATTCAATTGGGGCTGAGGATTGATAAGATCCTGACAAATGCTGTCTCGGGAGACTTGCCAAGAGGTATTTCTAACCGAGCAGCACCTTCAAAAACTAGGACATGCGTACACATCAAAATCAGGGCAAAAGCACTAGCTGTCCTGCCCCAAGTGGAACTCATTAGAGATTGGATGCTGTGCTGTCCAAAATGGACTTATTTTAATGTCCCACTAATCATCTCAATGGGACTGAAGCTATCAGACATCATGCATGAAAAATTATGACTAGGAACATTGCAAATTGAATTATCCACAAAATGAGTAAAATCAACATCCCCAATGAAGCTTTCTAATTATTCCTATCATTTTAAGTCTCCATGAAAACAAACAGTGGGGTGTTCTGGAAGCTTGAAAATGTGTTGAGTATCTCAATTTAGGTAGGGCACTCTTTATACAGGGCCTGAGATTTTGATGAAATGATTTCCCCCAAAATTGCATGACTTTGTTGCTCTTCACGTAAACCATGTTAAAATGGTGAATCTTTTCATTACCATTTAAATTTCATAAACATCCCATGTCTTAAATGTAGGTTGTTTGCCTTATGTTAATTTTCAGAATATAAGAGTCAACACTTATTGATCCACCTTCCAAGCAAACTTGTTCCATCAGAGAAAGCAGTGGTATATTTTAAGCAATGCATCTTCTAGAAAACAACATAGGGAAAACTCCAGAATACTGCGATGCAGAGATATAGCTACAATTTGGTGTCACCATTATAAGGCACACATTTCTTACTAAAAACAAAAAATCTGATTCCAATTTGCAAAGGTTTTATTACAAAATGAAAATATTTGCACAACTAATAACAGTCGGATGCCCAGTTACATGCTGAGTGAATAATAGCCAACTGCCCCCCAACCCCCACCCCAGTCCACAGCATTTTCCTTTAGCATCTGGTCACATGGGCATGAGGACAAGGTTCTCAGGTTTCCTTGAATCCTCTTGTGCAACTAAATATGTTCTGCATAACACTCCTGAATGCTTCTGGCCATATATTATTCTCCTGCCTCCCTCTGATGATATGTTACCATGATAAATCATCACAGTGCTCGGCTGCCCTGATGAGCTGTTGCTTCAGCACACCATTGAAGCTGTCACATGGATGATGTATGAGAAAGGCATACTGATGATGTTGTACGCAAAAGATGGTGCTGCCTGGGGAACAAAAGGTTTAGGAGAAGATTCAACATAATTACCCGATAAAAGTCAACCCACACACAGCATGCTAGGAAATGCATTCATGGGTATGGTAAATCACTTCCCCTAAATGTGTGGTATTTCTGGTGCTACAGTCCTAAGTCTCCTTCCCTGAGCTACAGATCAATCTAGTATAAACGTTTTGTTTTGAATGGAAACAAAAGGGTACGAAAAGATGAAATTAAAAGTCACAGAAAACACATATGTAAATTAACTTGGAGAATTGGTATTATTTTCAACTTTGGGTAATACGCCAAAGTAGTTAGGTAATACTGAAATTGGTCTTCTGTTATGCATAGAGGAAACAATCTCTATTTATAATAACCATGAAGGAGTTTCCTAGGAAAATAGCCAACTCCTTGACTCAAATCAGGGATTACAACAGGTTTACACTAAACCCTTACCATATAATCTTTAAATGTCAGTTTAGTCACCACCTTTAATCACCACTGCTTGGTCACTGTACCAAATGATGCAATTTAAAATGCCATCCCGATCCTCATTCATCTTGCCTAGCAAAAGAGAAATAGACATTTTTTTTTTTTTGATAGAATTTCTGGAAAACCTAGGCTAGTCTCAAAACAGTCTGCAAAAGTTGTCTTTAGCTCTTGCTTTATTGTCTTTTCTGCCTCCTGGAAAGTCTTTAAATTAGCTTATCTCCAGAAAGATGACAACTTAAAACATCTCTGTCTTAATAGGGTTTTGATAACCTCATAATGCTTTGTCTAAAAATCCTTACCTCCACTTCTCACTTGTGTGAAGCTTACCTACGTCATCACGACATCCTGGAAGTAAAACTGTAGGACAGGCCACTTGTTGGACTGAGTGCTTTCAACACATGCTTTCACCATCAACTCCCCTTCTGCATGCTTCAGTTCTAGAATCTATCGGGTTTTTTTTTTTTTCTAAAGATTTTATTTATTTATGTATACAGAAATGGGGTACAAGCCAGAGGTGCAGGGGCAGGTAGAGGATTCACCAGAGACAGAGCGGGGAGCAGAACAGGCAGATCAACAAAGTACACTGCTGAGGGGAGCAGTGGGCGGGTCAGAAGAAGTCTGCCGCACCATGTGGGTCACCTCCAGGGCAGGGATTGGACTCACTGAAGTGGCCATGGCTTGGCTTAACTTCAGAGCACAGTGCTCCAACTTGCTGTGCCACCAGGGAGGGCCAGGGTATGTTTTTTTTTGTTTTTTGTTTTTTGTTTTTTAAGCTTGTCTTTCTCTTACCCTTAGTTTTATTTCTTCATCTGTCACATAAAAGTGATGCCTTCAGGCTCTCCCTGGTGGCACAATGGGTTAAAGCACCGCCTTATGAAGCTCTCAGAAACCACTGCAGCACAAGATCGATCCCCAACCAGGGAGCTGACACACATGGTGTGGCAGACCTCTCCTGACCTGCTAGCTCCTCCCCTCAGCAGTGTACTTTGTCCATTTTCTGTTCTGCTCCCCATTCTGTCTCTGGTGAATCCTCTCATCCATCACACCTCTGGTCTCTACCCCAGGTTTATAAGGATGAAAATAAAATCTTTAAAAAAAAAAAAAAGTGACACCATCCTGTGTTTACCATTTTCCTCCTGAGGTATTTCTCTTAGCATTATCCCTTCTGAATCCATCCATGTTGCTGCACATAGCATGAATGTGTTTTATCCCGCACAATATTCCACTATGTGTATGTGCTACATCTTGATCCACTCACCTATTTGGGGGCTCTTAAGTTGTTTCTATAGTTTGACACTTGGGAGTTCAAGATTCCTTTCGAATTAATGTTTTTGAATTTGAGGGGTTGATGCCTATGAGTGGAATTACTGAGTGATATGACAGCCATTTTTAATCTTTTGAGACACCTCCATGATACTTTCCATAAATTTAAGAGGTTTAATGAGCCAATTTATTTAAAAGCAGCTGTAAGAAAAACCAGCTGCTTATACATTTTGTTGAGTCTAGATATCATGTTTCAGAAATCTTGATAAAACGTCAAGAAATGTAGAAAACCGAGGGCAAAGTACATAATATCTAGGAATTGAATTTTATTCCCTCTGACCTTTCATTCAACACATAGTACAGGGCCTTCCTCTGAGGCAGGCCCTGAGCTGTAGTTTGTGATCTTTGCTGTTGGTAAAGAGTCACACCAACTGGTTACATTGTCCCTAAAGAAACTTGTTCTTTCATAGTATCTCCTAGATAATAAACATCCAGAAATCAGTTGACACTAAAATGATGTGAGATTAGCAATATACCAAATAATACAGTTAATGTAACTTGTTTGTAGAAAATATTCACTTGGTTCCAGGTCATTTGTATTACAGATGGGCTACTCAGTGTATGAGAGAGTTGAAAATCATTTGTTATGTAAAAGGCTGTCCACAAAGAGGAATCACTTTTGAACTAATTGCTTGTTCACTAATATATTTCTCCACTGAGATAGAGTTGCTTAGGACTGGGTATATGCGCTTCTTAAATGCTCTTCAGGAATCCAAGTCTGAGCAAGTGGAGCTACACAAACAATATCAGTAGAGAAAAGAGCATGAAGCGCCAGCGTCTATACAATTGGCATTTGCTTTTTGCATGGTATTTAGATATCTACGTTATCTAGCTAGAAGAGTAGATATATCAATTTAATGGACTATAGCATGTCATTCACCACTCATAGGTAGGTATCCAGTAAACCTCAGTCCTTTCTCTTTCATAGAGAAAACACGATCATCTACAGCACCCTACAGTCTAGAGAATGTGAAGCACTGTTGCCTAGAATTATCCGCCCATGCAAATTGTGTGTCATGCCATTCAAATATTGATTAGCATCATATAGTGAAGAGAACATGCTTCAGATGCAGTTGGGCCAGGTGTTCACCACTGTTCAACCACTTTGAAATAAATTAGTAGGTTTCCTAGCATTTTTGAGGCTCACCGTCTTTTTTTAAATAGAAATTATACCTACCTAAAAGGGTTCCTTCAGGTGCATAGCAAGGTGACTTTAGAGAACTGCAAGCTAGTTAGAAGCACTACAGGATGAGTATCCCTAAGTCACTCAAGTAGTTTTTAAGACATTAAGTATCATGTGTTTAGATTGATGTCAGGTTATTCTGTTATGGAGCTATAAAAGTGAGGTTATTAGCATCGTTGGTCTTCTGTGAAAACATTAACTAGTTGATATTTGCATAGTACCAGAGCTAAGTTTTCTAGACCACAATGTCGCGTTGGAGAACAATGCCATATATGGGAAGGAAAAACAATCATTTCTGGGTCTGGAAGTGGGAAATGGATAAAGTGGCTATTAACACTCGTTCTATCCAAATGCACAGGGCACCCTCATGCCACAATACCAACTATATGAGTATCATTTTGCCTCCTAAGATTTGCAAGATTGTTCTAAGCTATCAGAATTAGGTCGGAATCTAAGAGGCTATAAGTGCCTTTTATAAACAAAGTCCTGCAGGTTGTAGTGATTCATTTATCAGGGTTCAAAACCATACCCTGACTTATAAATCTCCTTTTGGAAACGGTTGAAACTATTAGCTTTTGCTTAACTTTTATAATTATTGCAACTCTGAAAATACTGTCTTTATAATAAGAAAATCTATGATCTATCAACTGAGCACAATCTGGTATGTGTTTTTTTTTTTTTTAATGGAGATGTCATTTTGAATATTATCACATTTGGCCTTACGCATATGGGGTTCAGCAATTAAGCAAAAGCAAACATTAACAAAAATAATCCTAAACAGACTGTAATCAAAAATAGAAATGATAAAGACTGAACAGTACTATAAGATGTTGATCTAAAGTAGAGGATGATTAAAGTATTTTCAGAGTTTTAAAGAAAAAACAAAGGATTTAAAAATAAGTACCTTCTAGTGCTAATCTCAGCTTTTAAATTAAAACACTGAATCTGCTTTTCACAGGGGCAGATAGCAAAGGGGTACTTGTTTTCATATTAAGGAGAGAAATTGGTATCTGTGGCTGATATCCACACTGAGTTGTATGATCTCAAAACTGGAACATATACATATCTAAGCCACTAACTAAAAAAAAAAAAAAAAAAAACTAAAAAAAAAAAAAAAACAACTTCCATTTCTACACTCATTCATGAGTGAGTAGCAGTCATTCACTTCATAGTAAGTAGTTTACTGCAGATAATCATAGCACTGGGGCATGGGGCAGAGTTTAAGATTTGCAAAAATGACAACTGAGTTATTTTCAGCTTGATTTCTTGTAAGCCACAGGAACTTTATTCTATATAATAGTCAGACTAATGATTCAGGCTATGTCATTTTGTTGTGCTTAATGTCTGTTTTTTTGTTTTTGTTTTTTGTTTTTTTGTTTTCATTAAATGAGTCTCATTATAAATAACATGACCCAGTGAAGTATAGTATAAGGCAGTAAAGCATCATTTATATCACAAAAATACTTCCTGGTACAGTTTAGAACACCCCTAATATATGACACAGCTTTGCCTTGGAGATTTGAAGTATAACATAGTGGTAATTTTTAAGCTCACAAAAACACAATTTTGGCCCATGTATGAGTGAATTACTTCGGTGGAAGGCTTGTACTCTGTTTTCTCATTAAATAGTGGGATTGTGATATATTTTAGCTAATGTAAATCTGGACAAAATATTGTTCAGTGAATGTGTCAGTAAACAGGATTTAGCTGCCCTGGCTTTATCCATGGGTCACTTCCCCTCCACATCCTCAGCCTTGAAATCTACACAAATTTACCAAAATTTTCTTCTTGAAATGTTCTGGTATATGGCTCGCATCAACTACCCAAAGCCTTATGTTCTCTGCTTCCAAATAGTTGTTTCTTTATAATGCTTTTTTTAAAAAATAAGCAAAAAGGTGTTGGTTGTATCTGGTGAAGGATGGGTGGGGCTTTCAGTGGGGAATTTAATGGGGTGTATCCACAGTGCTTTTCACTGACCTAAAAATGTTATAATGTAGCATTATGCCAATTAAAAACAGAAAATGTTAGGATGAAGTGGTTTCAGTGGCATTCTTAAAGAAAGAAAAAAAAAAGAGTAATTGGAAGGCAAAGTGAAGGAAAACAGACTGAGTTAATGAGTCAGGCTTGCATTCAAACCATAGAGCAAAGATGGTGAGGACCCATCTGATATTGCTCCAGCAGGAATGGTGGCATTATGAAGCCACGATCTGAACCAGAAGTCAGGAAGTTGGTTGCAGCCCTGATCCTGCCCTAAATCATACATGTAGTTAGTTACCATTCTTTTTTCTGTGTTCCATTATATTCATAAAGGGGGCGGAGTATTTATGACCCTTTTTCTTCCTTCTATCTCTAATTTTCTACAATGTTGCTATGATTTCATAAGAAAAATTAGAGGCAACCCATTTTTAACATAGTTTCAGATATAAATTTGTTTCTGGCAATGTGTGTAAATTAAGAGGGGCAGGCAGAAGTAGCGAGTCAGCAACAGCTACAGTGCAAGCCAGACTTCACGAGAACCGCCACTCTGTGGCTCTGGAAAATGTTTTACACCTGCTGTTCGTTTGCCTACAGATGGAACCATCTGAAGCTCAGACCCTTGTTCCTGGCTGCCCATATCACAGGCTCTTATGATCACAGGACTGTGTGGTTGCAACTTTTCTTTGTGCTTCATGAGGGTTTTCGTATTTTTGTTCAGGGTTTGACTCTGGGAAGCAGTCATTCACGTGTCTTCATCACGCACCGAGTGGCCCACTGTACTCAGAATTGGATATGAGAATTATGCAAATATCTATCCCGGTCTCTCTGATTCATACACACACATTCACATTCGCTTACACACACACTAATCAACATTTAGCAAAGCAGAATGTAACTCCAGGATATAAATCTCACAAACAATAAGATACAGGAGACAATCTGTTTAAGTTAGAGCTACTGAAACAATGCATGAAGGTACCAAGGACCACACCTCAGAGAGGTTGAGTTGACTTCTGAAGTGAGTCTCTCCTGGAGTCAACGGTGATTCTCAGCTCAGAGCAAGTGACCACAGATCAACCTTGCCACAGCAGTCAACTATCACTGAGGACAGAGAGACCAGGGAGCTTTGGGTGATGGAAGTTTGGAAACAAACAACATTGCATGAGAAGTTTCTCAGAAATATAATCATTTTTATTCACAAGGTATTTACTGAATTCTGAAGCCTGTCTTGGAAAAGGACTAATCCAAAAATCTATGAAAAGCAGAGTTGAAAGTGCTCTCCTGCACTGACGAGACAAGACAGTGAGTAGAACAAAGATACCATGAGGAGCAGGGCCGCCCTAGTAAGCACACAGCTCTGAGCTGAATGCCCCTCAGGGGTGACATCTGTAGCAGAAGGGAAAATCAGATTGCGTCTTTTCAGAAAATGCCTCACCCTGTAGGTTGTAGGATCTTAAGGCAGTGATATCCTTTTCTCCTTCCAGGGAGCTCTGTCCTGCTTTGGGACCAGCCTGAGGGGGCTGGGAGACAGGCTGAGGAATAATTAATGGATTTGGCCATTTCTCTACCTATGTTCAAAATTCACTTTGGATTTCTGAGCATTGACAGTGTGCACATGAACAATACCAGCACCCACAATACTGACGGAAACCCTTTATAGCAGTGGAATGCACAGCGGGCTATTGCTTTAACCCAAAGGAGCCCCTCCACAAAAAATAAAAGATAATACAAAGCAATGTACTTCACAGTGAAAAGTAGTACCTGTGACAGATGTGGGCACGTGTATGTGTGTACATGTAAACATGTCTACAGGCAAAATCTCAGTTATTCAGGGACCCTCACAAAGAGCTGGAGCCAAAGTCAATCGGACAAAAACTGTCATCAGACAAAGAAATAGAAATTCGACATCTTAAAATGAAAAACAATTGCATATCAAAGATCAAATCTGAGTACACCGTGATTGTAATGGAAAGTTAGTAAAGAAAACCTAAATTCAAGTAAGAATATTCTAATATGCATTGCCTGGAAGGAAAGATTCAAAGATGCCATCATTTTCCCTCTAAGTTGATTTACGGATTCAATCCAATCCTGATCACAGCTGTGTTTCCTCTTAATTTTTTGTGGAAACTGACAGCTAACTCTGAAAGACATATGGATAGAAAGGTCCATTGCCACAACGAGGCTGCCACAACGAGCTGTAGTAACTAAGAGAACATTGTAGGTCAAGAGAAGACAGATACACACGTATAAAGGAATAGAGTCCAGAAACAGAACCACCCTTACGAAGTTACATAATTTATGGCACCCCTGTAAAGACAAGCCATCTAATTTCACATCACAAAACTAAGTGTACATTGAGTCATCTCTTTTTATGAAAGATAAATGATAAAGCTCCTGAGCAAGGGAGGGAGAGAAGCAGGGCCAGGCAGTGGGAGAAAGTGAGCTGTGAAGAGGCCACAAGGAAAGGCTGGCCCGTCCTGTGGCGAGTTCTGAGGCTGGGTGGGCCTGCCCTTCCACCCAGCAGGGACCAGTCACACCCGTTGCTCCCTGCCCTGGAAGAAGATATGATCTCACATAGGTCACCCACAGTAAGAGCAGTCTCAGAAAATGAGGGAGCCCATCCTCCTGAAGGCCACTCTGTCCACACTCAGGGAGTCCTCCCGAAAAGCTGGAAGAAAATAAAAGTGCAAGCATAGAACATTAAGCAATGTTAAAATAAGGAGAGTCTTTGCCACTTAATCATCTTAAAGCTCAGGAAAATTCTTCCCTATAACTAATCCTAATCTCCCAGGGGGACATTTGAAATTTGTTTAAATCTGGCATCAAACATTAGAATACTGCTGAACAAAAGAAAACTTGACTTCTCCCCTTTCAAAGCGAGCGCTATAATCTACAACCCAACACGCAATTTTAAATTGCTGAGCTAAACATTTCAATTCACAAAGGCTTTTGGGTTCTTTTTCAACTTGTAAAATCCTCCCGAAGAATTCAAGAGGAGCAGAATTCTTAAATGTGTCACATTTGCTGTAGTGTGAAATGAGACAGTTTAGAAAATAGAAAAATTGCGCTTTTAAGTAACTTTGCAATGTTCAGACTTAATATTACCCCGACCTCAAGGGGACGGTTGGCATATTTTTGTTGTAATGTATCATTTGGTGATAATCAGTGTCATGGACAAGGCTGATTAAATGACTATTATGGTTTGTTTCCTGAAGGCTGATTGAGATGGTAAGAATAATTCAAATATTTACTTTATACTTTGTACGCATATTAATTACTCTGCCCATTATCATCATAAATCATCCTTTCCACTAATGACATACTCTTCACATTAATAAGTGAAAATTACAAGAGCAAACACACTAATCTATAGCAGGAAAGCACTTGATGATTTAGTAGATTAAATGAAGTTGAGCCCTGTATATCTCTAGACCAACCGTCCCAGTTCCTCCTCTGCCCCTGGGCGGCTAATGCCATCTACAACATAGACCAGGAGAGATGCTGCTGTTCTTAGATAATTTTAAGACAATGCGGGTGAGTAGGTGATGTGCTAGCTCAGGAGAAGGCCAGGCTGTGGTGTCAGCAAATTAATCACAGCTTCGTGAGGCAGCACCTTGATTAACAAAAATGTCTTTACCTCCCTAGCACGTGAGAGGGCAAAAGTCCTAACAGGCAGTACATTCCCTTCCTTTGACTTTGCACAGAGTTCCAGAAGTCAGCCATCCTTGTCACATTAGTGCATCCTAGCAATGACTTGGCTGTCAGTCTTTCGTTGAAAGCTTAACCTGTGCCAGGCAGTGTTCTGAATTTTACTCATTTGATACCATATGAGAATCCTACCAGAATCCTATGAGAGAGGTTTCTATTTTCATATTTCTTTTATTTTTTTAAAGATTTATTTATTTGTGCATACAGAACTGGGGTGCAGGCCAGAGGCTCAGGGGCGGTGAGAGGCTTCACCAGAGACAGAGTAGGGAGCAGAACAGGCAGATCGACGAAGTACACTGCTGAGGGGAGCAGCGGGCGGGTCAGGAGAGGTCTGCCACGCCATGTGGTCTCCTCCGGGGCAGGTGGGAGGCGGGATTTGAACTCATGCGGAAGTGGCTTTAGCTTCTCAGTGCTGTGCTTTAACCCGCTGCTCCACCAGGGAGGGCCACCTTTTTTTTATTTTTTAAAGATTTATTTATACAAACAAAAACTGGGTACAGGCCAGAGATGCGGGTGTGGGGGTGAGAGGATTCACCAGAGACACCTTGGGGAGCAGAACAGGTGGATCTACTGTAATACACTGCCCAGGGGAGCAGCAGGGAGACAGGAGAGGTCTGTTGCGCCCTGTGGGTCAGCTCCCTAGCTGGAGATCCAACTCATGCTGTGGCTGGCAATAGCTTGATAGTGCTGAGGCTTTAACCCCTGTGCCATGCCTCTGAAAGTGGGTAAACAAAGTGAGTGGGGATCCTGACCTTGCTCGGTGCTCCATCACACGGCAGTGGTGAGTTTTAAACCCAGGTAACCTACCTCTGGCCAACCCCGTCTCTGCCTTTAGCTGATGAGCTACGTGACTTTGTTGTGGTTTCAAAAGTAGTCTCCAGAAGCCAACCTTGACCTGTCAGATTTTCTTTCTTCCTGGCATTTCTCTCTCAGCTCTTCTCAGCAAAGCAGCGGGTGTCTGCTCTTGGCAGTGGGGGAGGGAGACATGCAGGTGGCCTGCTGTTGATGGGGGACCAGCTGCACCCATCTTGGGAAGTGTTTCCTTGGGTTCTTCCTTGGCTTGACTGAGTGCAGATGCTTGACCCGACCACTGTAGGGAGATGGTCAACTGTGCTCAGTGATCCCTTGCCAGGAAGTTGGACCCGTGGGTGATGAAGACATCTGCCTTTTCACCAGCTGTGCTGTAAAGCCTCCCTACAGCCGGGTGGGGGTGGCAGCGGTGACTGCACAACTCTGCTTTGCACAGAGGACGGCACCTGTCCGACCCCCAAACAAGGCGAAGACCCCAGCACTGCCGAGCTCTTGCGTATCTGCCTCGCAAGTGAGGAAACTCGCTTTCATTTTGTTTTCTCCCAAAACACAATGCGGCACCATCCACAATATTCTACAAACATCAGCGTTCAAGGAGAAACCTAGGAGAATTATACCTCAAGTCAAGACATTAGCATGGGGGACGGGTGGAAACACTCTACACTCCGACTTCGCTTCTCGGCTCCACTCTCATATTTCCTGTCTAGGGCACACGTGATGAGGAAGGAGAAAGATTCCTCGCATAAACAAGATGCATTTCGTCCTAAATAGTTCGAGTAAATTAAGTTGGTCTAGATAAAAGAATAGCTGTGTCTCTCGAAAGGGTTGGTTTTCATATTTGGCAAAGTAATGAGAAAAGGTCCAGGTCACCTTCTACCTTTACCAAATTTAATTAACAAGGGAATATGGTCCCTAATGGAAATCATATTTTCCTCTGCCCGGAATCCAAGGATGTTTAGGATCAAAGTTTAAATATAGTCTCATAACATAAATAACTTTTATCGAGCGTGTTTGCATCCTTGATGCTTTTCTTTGTTCTGACTTTTGTAACTAATTAAAAGTGAGTTCAAATATGAGCTATGTTTTAGAAAAGGCAGGGAATGAATACATAAAATTAAAATATTTAGACTTAATAAGTAAGCAGGCATAAAAAGAAATAGCAAATAATATTTATTTTTTGGGTATGAAAGTTGTACTGTGATGTGATGTGATGTATAGAGATTGTAATTACACAATGTCCATTCATATGCAGGAAGCAGGACTTTTATGCTGCTTTAGATGCAGGTATAAACATAAATATGCAAAGCCAGTTTTCCAATTCCCCTATCCTTCCAATTATTCTGTTATGTGCTGGCTACAGATGCCAATTTTATTCTGAAAATATTGTCACTGTTGTCATACAATATATTTCAGTAGATGAGATGATTTAAGGAAACAGGGTCTGTGCATATTAGACTCACCATGGTTTTCAATCCGTGAAACAAAAAACCGTTTGCTTCTAGTGTTCGGTAGAGAACGGTAGTGTTCTAGTGAACCCAGTGAAAAAGGAGAGCTCAGTTTGCCCATGGGGCCTGAGAAAAGGACCAGAGCCCAAAAGGGATCCCCACTTTTCTCCTGAATCTACTTGTCCAGACCTGTCTTTTTTCTTTTTCTTTTTTTTTTACATGTTCTGGAAAGCTTGAGTATTTCGAGCAGCTGGTCCTTTGCATGCCATATATATGCAGGCCGGGGACTGTTCTCTCAGCTGCAAAAGCTCGCTCCTCTATTCTCCTCCACTTGCCGGGACTCAGAGCTTTAGTTCTCTGGCTCCTTTCTCTGAGGCCTCCTGGCTGCTCTGCTTACTTTCCTCTCAAAGACCTGATCTGGGTGCCACTGCTGGGGCGTAGAGGGGACTCCCCAGTCAGGAAGTCAGGCCCAGGGGTGGCAGGTGTGTCCAGGCAAGTGACCCCAGCTCTACTACGGGCTCCCCTCGTTGCCCTCTGAATGCAGATGCTAACGTGAGGTGTCAGAAGCAAAGTTTTAAATTATTAATGAAACTACAACGCCAGAATCAAATGCGTCAGGGGACCGTCTGGTCTTGGGAAGACCACTAACGAGTACTGTTTTAATGATGCCCACAGCGACACCAAAATGCCTCCTTCCACGTGCCGTTAACCTTTCTGAGAGGCCCCTGGGTGGTCTTTACACTGTTCAGACAGGGTGTGGCTTAAGGACAGGACAGGCCATGAACAGGCTCCCTGCAACACATGGGCAGTCCCCCGGTGGCTGTGAAGAGACCCGGGAGTTGTCAGGGAAATTACTGAAGGCAAAACAGAGACAAATGAAGCAGATTTTGCAAACTACTGATTCTCCTGTATATGCCTCAGATGTAACACTTTTCAAAAAAGAAAAAAATACGTGTTTTAAATATCATTCTGCGTGGAGGTAGCCTTGGTTCACAGTGTCTTGTGACTCAGAGGAATAGGGTCTCCCCCTTCAGGTTCACAGTACTCTACCACAGTCCCCTCATTTCCTGTACCCCCACCCTGCCCTCTCTGCTTGCCTCAGCAAAAATATACATATATAAGGTTTATTTATTTTGTGTACAAGAACTGGGGATAGGCCAAAAGTGCAGGGGTGAGAGGATTCACCAGAGACAGAGTGGGGAGCAGAACAGGTGGATCTACTGAAACACACTGCTGAGGGGAGCAGCAGGCGGGTCAGGAGGGGTCTGCTGTGCCCTGTGGGTCACTCCCTGGCCGGGGATTGAAGCGAGGACATGGCGATGACATGGCGATGACAGTGTTGAAACTAGACCCTAGGCAGCTAGGAAGGCCTAGCAATACAGACGTCCACACAGAGTGAGTCTTTTCCAGATACCTGATAAGAGACACTTTCCTCAAGTTGCACGATGACTTTGAGTATTTATGCAGAGGAAACCACGTCATTGTAAGTCCCCTGAGAAACCCTGCTAAGAGAGCAGTTCACTCCTGAGAGCTGGGTTGGAACACAGCTCATGAGAAACTGGCAGCACTGAGGGAAAAAAAAAAAAAAATGCAGCGTCTCCTCTAACACATTTCATGGCAACAGAATGTTGTGAATCTGCGATTTCGACTCCCAGGCCAGGTTCAGGAAGAGCCCGTGGTGCGGTAGCATGGGCCAAAGCACAGGGCTGTCTTCCACCCCTGAGGAAAGTTTGGGGTTGAGTTTATTTTGAGCTTTGTAGTGACTGTGGTGGCACCCAGAATTCCCCGGCAAAGCTTCTAGCTGAGAGAGGAAAGTAAGTGCTTCAGAAGCCTCCTCTCTCCTCTCCCAGCCTCCTCCGCAGGCCGGCTGGCACCCAGCCTGAGGCCCCCATGCAGCACCTGCTCTGAAACATGTTACGTGCGTCCTTTCGCCGCCATCGCGACTCCCTGCCACTGCAGAACTGAAAGCTCGTGGCTTCCATCGGCCCGAAGTCTGTGGGCCTCCGGGGGCCTCACAGGGCCAGCCTGAAGTCAAGGTGCCAGCAGGTGGGTCCCCCCGGGGGTAGCGGGGGAAAATTTTTCCCATTCACCCACCTGCGGGTCAGGTCCAGTCCTGTGGCTGGAGAACTGAGGTTGGTGTTTCCTGCTGGTGGCCAGACAGAGGCCCTTCGTTCGCTTGTGAAGTCCATACTCCACCGCAGGTTTGCCCCAGGGCTCCCGCCACCTGCAGGTCTCCTGGCTTCTTCTTCAGCCACGTCTGTCTGACTCTAGCTCAAGAAAGTTCTGCCCCACCTTTTTATTTTTTTAAGAATACTAAGGAAACCCACATACCAGATAAACCAGGATGATCCCAGTAGAACCCTAGAAATGTGATGGGAAAGTTGAGCCTACCGGAGGGCAGGGGGGAGGATGCACAGGAAAGAGGAGGTCCCCAAAGTGGACTGTGGGCATCTTGGGGATAGGTGTGGGTTGCTACCATACACTGAAAGACGTAGGAGACTGCGTTTCTGAATCATATTAACTGGTGTTACCTTCATTTAAAAAAAAATCACTAAAATATCAAAGTATGAACACAAACAGGTCTGAACAAAGCCAACATTACTATCAACCTCTTTTAGTATCTTGATGCTTGAGACAGATCCTATGTATAAAGCAGGGAAGAACAAGCTTGGGAAATTCAGAACTTCACAGTTTGGGAAACAGCATCTCAGGGCATAAAGCTGTAAATAATGACCATCAGTGTACCCTTGCTGACAAAATTATTTTTTCAGCTCAAGAACATGTTCATGTCAGCTTGTTCTCAGTCTCCCAAAGTCTTCCAAGATGAAGGATTCAGGAAGACACTTTTGCAAAAAAAAATTAGTGTTAAAAATCTGTGCCAGCAAGAAAAAATCAGGAGTCTTAATTACATAGGCAGAGTTGGCTTTTATGCTGTGGGGTGACATTTCAGAAATTCCAGGGTTAGAACAATGACCTCTTTGGGACGGCTGTGGGGGTCTACTTACTAGACAGAGCTACTGGAGGGGGCAGGTACTTGACTTTCTCTGTTGCAAGCATTACAAGTAGAATGCACTGATAAACCGTCAACCAGTTTGATATGTTTCATATCTTTTCAGCATCTCTTACTTTCTTGATCACTTAGGATCTACCATAGCTTTAAATGAAAAATTCATTGACTCCATCAGAACAACATGATTTCAGAGAAAACTCGCATCATTTGCTTGGTCTCATTGATCAGTATCTTGACAAAGCAACAAGCAAATCATCTGATATGAATTATTCAATCCTTAGTAGTATTTTTCTGTCATTTAACTCAAGAATCTAGCATATATTGATAACTCATATTTTATTAACTTCTCTCTCACAGAATAGCACCGTTTTTAAAAGTATTTAAAAGGCTAGTAAAGGCCCTCCCTGGTGGCCAATAGGTTAGGATGCAGCACTGCAAGCTGGCTACAGCCACTTCAGTGCAAGTTCGATCCCCACTCCGGAGGTGACCCACATGGTGAGGCAAATCTCTCCCTGATCTGCCCGCTGCTCTCTGGCAGTCTATTTTGTTCATCTGCCTGTTCTGCTACCCAGTAAGTCTCTGCTGAATCCTCTCACCATGCCTGTACCTCAGCTCTGCATGCATAAGTAAATAAATCTCAAAAAAAAAAAAAAAAGCTAGTAAAGATTGGATTGTTTTTAAAAAGATTTACTTATGCATACAGAACTGGGGTACAGGACAGAAGTGCAGGAGCGGTGAAATGCTTCACCAGTGACAGAGTGGGGATCAGAACAGGCAGATCTACAAAGCACACTGCTGAGGGGAGAAGAGGGTGAGGCAAGAGAGGTGTGCTGCACCTTTGGGTCACATCCAGGGCAGGGGATTGAACTCACAGTGTAGTGGCTGCAGCTTGCTTACAATACTGCGCCGCCAGGGAAGGCCCGAGATTGGATTTTCTGTTGAGCACAGAAAGCTTTTCTGAAATGCCAGACCTTGAAACTGTGAATGGGCAGGTTGAATTTGCCGGCTGTGTGTGTCTTCTGTGTCGAGGGGGTTAGACCAGCCTCTCCCTCTGCTCAGGGAAAGGCTTAGGCCTTCGTACCAAGGGTCTTGCTGACCACACTGGCCATCTGTTCTAGTGGTAGAATTGAGCCCTGTTTTTTTTTCCCCCTCTTTGAAGACACTCTGCCATTATGTCAAGGAATGCAATAACTGGTATTTCAGACTGTTTGTTCCGGCTAGAATTCTAACCATTTAAGTTCTGGTAAGTGATATATAGGGGCTCTAAGGAAAAATCCATTTCTTTGCCTTTTCCAGGCTGCTGAAGGTACTCCCACCTTCTTTTGCTCATGGCCCCATCTGTTTGCCATCTTGAAGGCCAAACGACCTGTGTGGGCATCTTTCTCACAGGACATTATTATGACACTGAGGGTGTCTTCCACACTGCAGGATACTGTGATTGAACCCACCAGTGTAATCTAGAATAATCCAGTTTAATATCAGTCAGCTAGCCGCCTTAATTCTGTATGCCACCTTACTTTCCATATCATGAAAGCAACACATTCACCACTGTGAGGGATTCACAGATGTGAGGGATTTAGTTGTGAGCATCTTTGGGGGCTATTGCTTACTTTGCAACATGGATATCCAATATCCATAGTAATTTTTTTAAAGATTTATTTATGTATATAAGAACTGGGGTACAGGCAATAGGTACAGGGGGTGAGAAGACTCACCAGACACAGAGTGGGGAGCAGATCAGGCAGATCTACTGAAATCCACTGCTGAGTGGGGGAGCAGCAAGGAGACAGGAGAGGGCTGCTGTGCCATGTGGGTCATCTCCCTGGCAGGGGATCGAACTTATGCTGCAGTGGCTGTGGTTGCTTCGTAGTGCTGAGCTTTAATCTCTTGTGCCACCAGGGACGGCCCCATGAAAATGATTTTATCTGAAGATATCACGTTGAAGAAGATAAAATGCTGTAATAGCAAATAGCTATTAAACTTCCATCAATCATCTCTCCCAGTCAGTGCCTCTTGTGAGCGTCACTTAACAATATGGCGCCTCCCAGGGGCTGTTCTCCTCTGGTGAGAGTAGCTGCCCCTTTCAACTACATTTCCATGCTTTTTGGCTCAACTTCTCCCCATACGTTTGAGGGCACATGCATTTATCCATTTTCTCCCCATACATTTAAGGGCACATGCATTTATCCATTTTGACACATTGTAAATGTAACATTTGTGAAAGTTAAAAACTGGGCAGTATTTATTTATTTATTT
>NW_004567117.1:42396460-42466037 GCF_000260355.1 Condylura cristata | reverse complement strand
ATTTGCATCTCCCTTATTACGAGTGATGTTGAACATTTTTTCATATGCCTGTTGGCCATCTGCATTTCCTCTTTGGAGAAGTGTCTTTTTAGCTCTACTCTGGGCAGTATTTTTAACTGTTACTCAAAACGATTAAAATCAAGCAACTTTCAGGATTTTCTTTATCTTCCCAATTTCAAATATAGTCCCTTTACTGTCATTATTGTCTTTTAAACACCAAACTATCATATGGTCAGTGATTCTTACATATGCCTGGAGCTATTTTAAGTCTTATTTCCTTAGGGGAGACAAACAAGACCTTTGGCTACAGAGACCACTTTTCTCACCAGCTGGAAGAGTAAGAAATCAGTGATGATAGTGTTTTATACAGGGTGTCCGGAGAGGGGGTGATTCCAGTTGAGAATGACCTTAGAAAAAAAGAATATAGAGGAGTCATATTTGAGCTCAGTTCACATTTGCATTAAAATAATTTTTAAATTACAGACTCAGCCCTCCAGTGATACAAATGTGTGTTATTACACGTGGTGCAATCAGCAAAAGACCACACAGACATTACGATTTAATAATTAGATTTAACCAACGACAACATATCATTTAAAAACCCAAAATGGAAACATCTTAATGAACATCTCAAGATCACAGTTCCAGCACACTGATCGCAAACCCTGAAACTGCCTAGGGTTCATTCTCCCTCTTGGCAGCAAGAGCTTCACAAACTCACCCCTGATTCATTCTATGACCGGAATTCCTAGGGTTGGCTTTGAAAATTCCTAGTAAACTGTAAACCCTAGTAAACCCTAGTAAACTTTCCAAATAACTAGCTCCTAATTTGAATAAACTTGAAAACTAGTTTGTTTTTGCTTTAGTAAAGCACCAATCGATGTAGGTAAAAATACATTTCTTGTGACTAGATTCAGAAAAGTAAAATGAAACCCCTTATACTTTGGCCCCCTAAAGGCCGAGTAATGGGGGTTCACTGCCAGAGGCTTTTGTCCACTCCTAGCCTGTGAATGATGCCCACATGTGAGGTGACTGAGCAGGTAGCAGCGAAGGTGAGTGCCCAGTCAGCTCTTCCAGGTGGGCTGTAGTCAGCCGGGCACAGCCTGTCACCTGGGATATTTTTTGAGAACCTGTAGTTGGTGTACAAGTGTCATGCTCAGGTTCCCCTGTTCACATGGGCTCGGTAGTGCAACACACTTCTACAGTGGCAAACAATTTAACAAGTTATCTGTCTTCTTAAGGAAGGACAATAATACTATCTTCTTACTAATTTTGTTGTGATGACTAAATTTCCTGATATAGGAGGCATAAAGTCTACTGAGTGCATTGACCAGTATGGCCATCACAGTCATCGGAATGGTCTATGGATCCTTCCAAGCACGAGGAGGCTGCTAACAGCAGGGTCTGGCGTGCAGAGCCCTCCTGTGGCTCCCAGACTTGTACACCCCCAGAATGCAGACCTCGTATGCCCCCAGGATGCACACCCAGCCCAGGAGCTCAGAAAACCCCTGGGCAAATCCCCCAGTTACCAACTGGAACCTAGTGAGAGGTGGGACATGTAAGAACCTTGTCATCTTCACAAGCAATGCTACCTGTGTAATTGCATCTATCACATTTAGGGCTTCGATCTCTGGGTGAAGAGGAAGGATGAAGGCTTCTTTTTCTCCTTTGGACAAACTTGTTTCTCACAAACACTGAGTGGTTCATTCTTTCCTTTTGAGTGGAGACTACTTTGTCACAAACAAAGATCTTTTAAAGTTATATTTCCAAGTAATGTCAACGCTTTCTGATTAGGACCCTTGAAATTTTTTTGTAGCTTAAATGACACATTCCAGATAGAGCCTGTGCTCTATCTGTATTTATTTTAAAACATCTATTGAGCTTCTATAATGCAGCAGAACTGTGTTGTTTGAAGGAGTGGCTCGGCTCTTAAAAATCTCCCTGTTACTGTTCCACTGAGGACGTAGTTGTACAGGGTCATGAGAGGGGGAGGCTGAGGGTGTCACTGGCATGCTGGGTGCCTGCCCGAGCCTTGGGTCATGAGGGCCACAGAGTGGCGCTGGGAAGAGAAGGATGTGGCCAAACCAAAGAAGACACAGGATGGAGGGGTCAAGTGTATGGAACCATCTTGAAGGCCCCCAGCATAGGGGAGGCAGTGGGTCACTTCTTTAGTACAGTGGAAGCAGAGAATCTGAGAGAAGCCTCTTACCACAAGTCTGTCACTCAGTGCTGGAGATCTCTGCCCTCATGTGCTCTTACCTCTGATCATAATGACTCAGGTGGAAGGAGAGAGACCTCTGGTTATTACCATGGCTCATAGAATATCAGGCTGCCCTTTGCCCAATAAAGTTGCCATGACTGAGGGCAAATCCTTGGAAGCTGACAAGTGCCAATCTAATGTGTCCTCAGTGCATGTTCATGTAGTTAAAGGCTTTTTGCTCCAGTAAATCCACATTCACTTTTCCAATTGATTCTCCATAGAGAAGTTAAAAGTATTAGTTATAAATGCTAAACAATTGGAAGGTGTGGGAAACAAATCTGTTGGGAGATCTTGGACTGTAAGTTTAGATGCAATTAATAGTTAGCTTTTAATACACTGCTCTGCTAATAATAAATAGATTAAAGGAAGCAGTGGTAATTCAGAGCTCATGGAACCCTGATAGAGCCACAGACCACTTAAAGCCAGGCTCAAGTATAAGACAGGACTAGTTAGAGCTGTGTGTCACCATTTAGTGCAGGGCACTGTTTAAGTTCAGATTCTACAGCCAACACAACACGTGCTTCCCTTCCACAACTCTTCCCTTCCTTCCATTTCTGTTTCACCTGCTCAGTGATCAGTTGATTGTGGCTCAGTTCAGCTGCCAAATTGAGCACCAAGGGACCAAGATGACTTGCAAGGTTAGGAGGTCAGCAGGAAGCTAATTAGACCTCTACACGTGACAAGTGCCAGGTCGTCCATAATTTCCACATTATACCAGAGTGAAGCATTTACAGAGAGTCAGGTACCTGGTATCACTCCAAGCATTTATTTGTCTAGTCTGGGGGAGCCTGGAAAAGCATCAGCTCAGGAGCTTGGTGGTGGCATGGTGTCTTCAGACAGCAACACAGTGGGGAGCCTGGTCCACACAGTAGAGTCGAGTGTGTATGCTCAGAGGGAGAGCTGCTAGGAAGCATGGCTGTGGGCCAGAGCACATCAGGTTAAAAAAAAAAATAAATAAAACAGGATTGGGCCTTTGGGGAGTTAAGCACTGGACAACATTTAGATGATCTTAATTTTTAAATGAGTTTGAAGGAAGAGCAGCCCACTGATGTTATTTATCTGTTCCTCACGAAGGAACAGATAAAGTAGCTGTTGATGAAAATTGAGGCGCACGTACAAGAGGTAGGATGAGAGTTCCAGGATGGGTTTCTCTTTCAAATGGGAGCTGTCCCCCGCAAGGTAAATGACTCAGGGAAAGAATTAACAGAGATTTCAAGTGTTGTTAAATGAGCATAGCATTTGAAAAGTCACAAAGGTCTGATCATTATAAGGACTGTATATAGCACTTCCACATTTTCAGTGCACTTTATGGCCATTAGCTAATAATTAGCAGAAAAAGTTAATTCTCCAGGGAAATAAATAAGAATGCATTTTTTTGCCCTCCTTACCATCTGAAATCTCCAATGTAATTTTACCTAGCTTGGAGTGGATTTAATTCCTTGTTTTTCTCAGTATCTAGTGGAGTGCTAAACCTTTATGATTTGTACTTGTGTATTTACAGAATGATTTAAAACATCCTTAAGAAGTTAGTGTTCAAACATCATTAAATATTTAATACTGAAGGGATGTTAAAAGTTAGCTCTGTGCTAGAAGAGCAGTAAAGAACACAGATAAAACTTATTAAAACTGTAGCACCAGGTCTGTACCCAAGTAAGAGAATCAGAAAATACAACCATTGTCTCAAGAAAAACAATGACAAGTGCAAATCTACTCAGCGCTGCCTTGCAATGAAACTGCTTTTATTGACAACCACATAAACTCACCACAGGAGGGATTGGGGTTCAGGGGAAGAAAGAAAGCCAACATAAACATTAAACCTCACAGTAACCATTTAAAGTAATTATTGCTACTTCAATTTTCACATGAAGAAGCTGAGACTAACAGAGGTTAACTCAATAGACCGAGGAGCAGAGTACACGAATGTCAGAACTAGGATTCAAGTTCATCTGGTAGGAAACAGCCCCAGCTCCTTCCTCTTCGGTTTCCACTGTGTCATCTGTGTCACGTCCTCAAGGACATGAGCAGTCTAGAGCTGCTTCAGCCCTAAACATTCCATCCCTTGTATGTGGCCCATCTCTGTTGGGGTTCAGAGTAAAGTCACCCCTTCTCTCAGTGTTCTTTAGCTACTCAAGCAAGCAGGTGAACATGCTATGTCACATTTCAATCACAGAAATAGAAAAATACAGATTTTTTTAAAAACGATATGTAATAATTTTGAGCACACTACCTTGTACATATGGAAGAGCTCTATTGAAAAACAAGTCAATTTTTGGGTGGGAGCAAGGACACAGTTATTCATATCCAAAGTAGGATGTAAGAAGATCTTGTTCTATACAGCTTCAAAAAGTTACCTGCCCAGAGCACTGTACTTTTTGAATTTCTAAGAATGAATCTTACTTTTATGATTGGGAATGTAGAAATCACTTTTCAAAAATAATTTATATTATACGATCTCAAGAGTCTGGCAGGAAAAAGAATTGCCAATAATTGGAAAGTTAAGAAGAGAGAAATAAATCAAAGTTATCCTTCAATTTTTTGGCATGACAAATTGCACAGTCCCAGCTGTGTGGACAAAGACAGACCGCGCAAGCTGCAGCTGCTTCCACTGTTTCCAGCTCATGTGTTAAAGGTGTAATTGCTGAAAGTCTCAGTGCCGGGTTACATAGCACCGAGTTTCTCTGATCACCTTGGGAGCCTAAGCACCCCAGCCTTTGAAATGTTTCTTCAAAATCTATCATTGTGTTTAGGAACTGTTTGGGGCATATTGTGTGACAGGAGAAGATAAAGCAATTCTAGCATTCGATGGTTCGATTACCACCCGAAATAAACGTACATGTGCTTACCAGTATCATGACCAATGTGATAACATAAAACACTGATTAATTGAGAGACATGCCAGCTTCAGGATTCCATTGCATCTGCCTTAAAACTTCCAATAAACAGGTTTGCAACTCAGAAATACTGGAAGAAATTGGGATACAAAAATGAAATTGATCAATCATAGAATTTGTATCAAGTGGGAAAAGGACAGAACCAGTAAGTTTAAAATTAACAATTCAGTGAGAAACTATTAAATTATGAACTGCAATTTTAAGGCAGATGGTGAGATTAAAGTACCTATTTGCTTGGCCAAAGATGGTCTTCAGCTACTAACACCTGTTACATGATGTCAGTATCTGAATTATCTCAAACTATCGACCTTGAGTATTTTAAATTCTACCACACATAAAGGCTCAAACAAGAATAGGTGTACATTAAAGTGTATCACATGAAACCTTTCCAAATAACAGGTAGAACTAAGTGAGCTGTTTCAAAGAGTAGGGAAGGGGTATACATGTTTTACAAAATATTAATCTTAATAAGAAATTATAGGTGTTTACAACTTTAAACTATAGAATAAAGGAAGCCTGAATAATAACAAGAGAAGCAATAATCATCTTAACAGAAGAGGGGGGAAACAACTCTCTCTGATGAGTGGTGACAGATTTAAATCATTCTTTCTGCCTCCTGAAATGCAGCACTCAGAACAAAAACCTCTCTGGTTAAGTCACCATTGCTTGATATTATTCTGGATATAAAATGAGCTCTCTGAGGATGCCATGACCCCTTGGATTGTACCAAAAACCTTCAGTAACTCTATTAATTTTGAGTTAGATCACTAAGCTCATTTTTGAACATCTGAGACGTCCTCAAAAAAACTCAAGGCACCTTATGGCTACGTCTTTTACATACATTTTCCCACCACTATTCTAAGACCTCAAACACTTCCCCATTAATTACAGTCTTACAAAATTATTGCTACTTGCTTTCATATACTGGGTAGAATATATGCGGCACCAAGGTGATCATTGCTTTCTCCTCCATATGGACTTCCTGAGCAAGTATGAATTCACCCTAGGCAAGGGAGGAATGTCATCTATGTCTTTAAAAATTATACATACATCTGAGCTCACAAAAGAGAATATCTTGGTTTTTCCACACGGCATGATGTTGGTATCCTGTGGTGTTCTTTGGCAAATGATCGTACGAGTTGATGGTCTCTGCTGCCTGAACAGTTTCTTAGCATGGGCATTCTCGCATCCGTCTGGCTGTGATGCATACCACATTGAGTGGCACCTTTGCAATTACCTCCAAGCAGTCGGATCATATTACTATTCTCCTTCTAGGAAAAATGTCACTGATTTGCTAAAGACATGAAGGTATTGTGCAAAAAAAATGCTAGAGTATTGATGGCTCATCTTATGCAACTTTTTGAAAAAGTTTCATATCTAATCTTTCTCTGTGGGAACTGGAACTAAATGGTCCGACTGAAAATAAATGCAATTTTTATTTTTCCTGTTAACAGCTTGCTTGGATTATCACCTCCACAGAATCATTTCTCCAGCATAGAGATTGGCATTCTATATTCTCACTGGGTCTCTATCTACTAATTCATTTATTTTTAGTAGTCTTTGCTACTTAAAATTACTACATTCATATGTCAATAAGCCCCCTTTACTAATAATTCCATTGACAAATTGAGCTTAATAGAATGCAATTGCAATAATGAAAAATGCATGTTTAGCTAAGATGGAAATGACAGTGACGCAAAAATGATGTAAATTTACATTAACAAACTGCTTTCTACTAATTGAATATTAACCAAGGCGAACTGAACAAAGCAGAACAAAGCATAAGTAATTATTGTTCTAAATGCAGTGAGGTTTCCATGAAAGTGATAACAAACCTTTGATTTCAATATGTGAAGTGAATGCAAATTTTTATTTCAGCCCTTTTTCTGCTCCTAAAAATCACCGGTGAATGAAGTACAACCAGGTTTTGAGAAACCTTGCATAGGAACCTGATATCTTGATATTAAAATTACATCCTATCAAGGGAGAACTGATTTGTTTTATTTAAAGATTTATTTGTGTATACAGAACTGGAGTACAGGCAAGAGGTGTAGGGGTGGTGAAGGCTTCACCCGAGACAGAGTGGGGAGCAGAAAAGGTAGACTGATGAAGTACTCTGCTTAGGGGAACATTGGGTGGGCCAGGAGAGGTCTGCCACACCATGTGAGCCCCCTCTGGGGTGGGGATCAAACTCATGCTGAAGTGTCTAGCTTCTTAGTGCTGTGCTTTAACCCACTGCAACACCAGGGAGGGCCCTGACCATGATTTTTTAAAATTTATTTGGAAGAATAAATGATAATATTCCACAGACTATGTTCAAGCTATGTTTCCAGAAGATTTTCTACTTTTATTTCAATGATTGTTTTGACATCTATTGGGTTTTTCAAAAAAAAAAGTTTTTCTCAGTGAACATATAAACCAGTTGTCATGCAAACCACAGTCATATGAAGAGTGTGACAAGCAAGATGAACAGGGAAATAAAATGAAGCCTGATGAGCCTTCACTCAGCTGTGGGCAAACAGACCCAAAACTGCAGCTGACCTGGCTCAAGGTTCACAGCTTTCACGCACCCCCCCCCCATGAGGTCTTAAAATTCTACAGTAAAAATAGTGAATTTACCTAGTTAATCAGACTATCTTGCACCACACCAGTATCTCGTGAGGACGGAAGGACATGTTATCAAAAGAGTTCAATGGAAAAAGGAAGAGATGGGATCTAAAGGGGAAAAGATGATCAGGCTAGTGGCATTCACAGAGGGCTCCTCTCGTGTGTGACTTAGAGCTGAGCACTCTGTACCTTTCTGCTCACACAAGCAGATTAGCAGTAGTGGACAAAGGGATCTGTATCTTCCACTAGGACAAGCTGGCTGCCCATATGGCCTGAGACCCTGCCTCATAGCCCAGAGAGCCAACACACAGGAGAAAATTCATGGCGGTGACTTATACAGAACACCACGACTAGCCGCCATTTTCCAGCTGAAGTGGGACGTGATCGAAGCCTTTGTCGAAAGTTAAATACTGATGGGAGGGAGGGAGGAAACGAGAATCCCTATTGTCTTTTATAAGATAGATAATTGTGGGGCCCTCCCTGGTGGTCAAAGAGCTGCTCTATGAAGACAGCTGCAGCTGCTTCAACTCCAGTTTGATCCCCAGCCAAGGAGTGACCCATAGGGTGCAGCAAACCTGTCTCCCCTCTGCTCCCCTTAGCAGTGTGTTTCAATCCTCCAGCCTGATCAGCTCCCCACTCTGTCTCTGCAGATGCTTTCACCGTCCCTGTATCCTCTGGCCTGTACCTTAGTTATTTATGCATAAATACATCTTTAAAAATACATCTTAAAAATTAATTGCTTCAAATTTGAATGGCAGTTTGCTATCCAGAATGTTTCCCTTCATGGTAATGAAAGATCTTCTATCATATATGTGTATGTATATATATGTATATGTATATATACATACATGCATACACTAGTGTTTATGTCATTATGATCTTTATAGTCCTGGGAATTATAGTCCTGTGGCTTTTAAACAGCAGTTTTAACTGACTGGTTTTCCAATCGCTTTTGTCAGTGGATAACTAAAAACACTGATAAGATCTTAAAAGTGAAATAGGAAAAAAATGGAAAACTAGGAGAGGAATGGTTAAAATTCAGAGAACTGCTCCCACAATCTCATTCCCAGTCCAGCATAACCTGCAGACAGAGGCTGTTTAGAGCTACTTGTCATATTTGAGTTTAAGGATCTTTGAAATTTAAAAGATTTCAGAATTGAAATTTTAAAGATTTAATATTCATTAGTAATATTGAAAGCATAAATCCATACTTGATCTGATTAAGAAACTTTTATTCCTTGTAATATTTAGGCAAATAGCTTTAAATGAAAGACCCAGTGACCCCTCCATCTGAGATCTGACAGTAACAATGAAATGGCATCTACTTATTTTGGAAACCAATCAACGTATAATTGCCATCTCACATACTGCACTTCTAGAACCACTTCACAACTCACTTTGAAATGACATTTCTGCTCAGCCTGCAAGTTCTACATTTTTGACATCATTCTCCCAGATGGTGCATTTAGTCTCCAGCAACTGAACAAAAGAGTCAAAGCCCCACCTTCTGTTTCAGTTTGCTGACACTTGTTTGAGGTTAAACCAGTCCTTGCAAAAAATGAGAAATTAGTGACCACCACCTCCTCAAACCCTCCCATCTTGATCACTCTTTGAGCATCGCAAATGTCAGCATTACCAAGAAGACATTTGCCCATACAATATGCATTCATTTTCCCTCCAGTGGTAGGACATTTCTTAGTAAATTTATATATAAACTGTATATAAAGTGTGTACATGATAGCATAGACTCAAGAAATACCTTCTCTTCTGCTACCCTGTATCATAAGGGTACAAGATCCTTGAAAGAAAGTGTAAGGGTTTTGAATGCCTATTTCTGATGCGAAGAAGGGGAAGTTTCCCCTCCTCTCTGAGTTCTTCTATGGGCTGCTCAAGAAATCAAATAACCGGTAGATGATGAGGACAGACAGACCATTTTTGATTATAAATATAGGAGAATTCTACATAGCCAAGTGGATTCTGAAGTGAATGAAGCACACCAAGGAACATGACAGGGATTGGGGGCTTTCAAGGATAAAGGAAGGAGACCCACATGAAGAAGAGAGAGCCATTCATATATAAAAAATGAAATGCTTGAGCTGCCATGGTAATAAGTTTTTCTGATAGGAAAGTTATTTCTGGCAATAATTCTAATTAAGGGAAGGAGCTTTAATGTCCCTTCTTATAGCTAGCTCAGTGGTAAAGATGTGAGCATGAGCATCTCTTTGTACCTCACTGAAAAAAAAAAAAAGTAATGTGGTGTGTCTTGGGGAAGCCTGTCCTTAATTGTCATGCCAGTTTCCTTTATATTTAAAATCCAGATTTTTGGAAAACCAAGGGCATATATCCTGCAGTACTGCAGCATAAAGGAATGGAGAGGGAAGGAAAAAGTTATTTAAAAATGAGTAATTGGAATTGAAAACTAAGATGTACCATGAGCTATAAGCGGTTTAAATGCATTAACACATTGATGCTAATGAGAGTACAAGATCACTAAGTAGACATATTTAGTCACTAAATAGCCAGGCAGTAAGTAGTCTCCTTGAAGAGCAGATTTCAGCAATTAAACTTCTAACTCTGTTTGAGTAGTATTCCTTATTTAACTGTTGCCAATTTTCAATTTTATTTTTCTAAGCTATCATCTCATTCCCTTGGGAATCCTGGCTTCTTATCTTTTTGATATACATTTCTCTCTACTTCTTAAATTGTTATTTGTAGACTCGGTTAGAGGAAATGATCCAGATAGCCTTATAGTTCTTCTACCTTAAGTGAACTTCTCACAAGCTTCTTCCTGACATTAGGCCTTATCTCTTTCTTCTCATACTGTTTACATTAAAAAATCATGTAATCATAAATCCTTTTATTTTTTGCTGGAGAATGACACATAAATGGAGACAAGTTGAATCCAACTTAGGTGCAGCTAGCCTAGATCATCTAGCAGGTAGACATTCAGCATCATTGTGGAAATAGTTATGTTTTATTTGTAAAATAATAGTGCCCCTTGCTAAGAGACTTGGTATCATTATGTAAGTAATTATCCCCTCCAATTCCAGCCATGTTTATGCAAATGGCAAGGTTTCATCTTTCTAACAGCTGAGTAATATACCACTGTGTATAGCTGATACATCTTTATTACTCTTCAGTTCTTGGATATCTAAGTTGAATATAGTTTTGATATTTATTTGGTCTAAGGCAAACACCTTGACTTTGTTTTTTCCTTTATCATTTCTTTTCTTTCTTGAATATTTCTGTCTTGCCTTCCTTGAGATATTTCTGTCTTATCTTCCTTGGGCTTCCTTCAGTCATTGTATTTCTTTTGTCTCTGGATCTTTTAGTCACATTTACTTAATCATTAATTTTTAGTGTTTTACTGGCTTACTTATAACCAATTTTAATTGATCAGATTGCTTGATTTCAAAATGTGATCACTTTACACTTAATATACAGCCTTTGTTCTTGCTACTTTATACTTCACTCATATACTCCTTTCAGTGATTGAAGAACTAACTCTAGAGGAGCATGCTTCATCTATTTTTCAGAGTGTATATTATCATCAGGGAGGTTTTATATGAAAACTATCATGCAATTTGTGGAAATGCAAGTTTCATCTAACTTTATGCACAGTGTGACATGGATTAGAACTCTAAGCATATATAATACCTGCAATATCATCAAATATTTTTAGCATGTTATTAGGACTCATCCATAGTTTTTTTTTGTTTTGTTTTGTTTTTGTTTTTGTTTTTAATGTCATTCTGTAATGGATGTGCTAAGTCTGCTTTGATACTGGGGGTTTAATGATTCTAATCATACATGATATTTATTCAAATTATATCAATAGTCTTCTCTACTAGTTGACTTCTTCAAAAACAATAAAATTGGGTGCATGCTGTTGTGCAACTCAGAAGCATGTCTTTGTGTTAAATGGAAAAATGATTGTAAGAGAAAGTATCTACTCTTCTCAGAAAGCTGGCCATATATATAGTTGAGTACATCAACCTGTTAACTTTATTTTTAGATTTTATTGTTTTAAACCTAGCAACGCAAGGAGATATGGTTGTATGGTCTAGCAAAGTGTGGCATAGTTATTTTAACTAGATTATCCTGTTTTCTCACTCTTTGGAGTTTTTAAGTCAGGGTTCTTAAAGACTCATCACTACTTAGAATTTTGAAAACTAATTTAGGATCCATGCAAAAGATATGTTGAAAAATATTTTTGAAATTGGATAGGAATTCAACTCTTCATCTCCATTAATAAAAGTTCCCCATGACCTACAAATTAGAATTTCACACCTAGATATAATCTGCTTTTTCATTGTTCTATGGGGTTGTTTGCATTGCTTTATGTGTATGCTTCTTTTTGGGAGAGAGTGTGTAGCCTGGAACTTCTATGGGTTTTTTGGTTGCATGAGGATAATTATTTCTGGGCAGAATTATGTTGATTAAAGAGTAAAAAATACTCATATTACCATATGCATTATATGTTTACCTGTCACACTGTAGCAAGTTAAACATTATTCCTTGGTGATTATCGGTAAGCTAAAGCATCTGAAGGGGCAACTGATCTAAAATATTCCATGAAGATTTGAAATACACTGATGGACAGAATGCCAATCTGAAAAAGCCAGCTGCTGGCTCTGAAGAGGGGATCATCTGGGTACTTGTAGAAGATTCCTCTTACAATGTTTGTTGTTCTCCATTGTGGATTTCTCCCACATGGTGACCTGACTAGTGTATAACACCGCACCACCAAAATGCAAGCAGAGCTTCAGAAAATAGTTTGCATGATGTATCATTCTCAGTCCTTCTTTATAATATTTTATGGTCTGAACACCGAACTTATTTTAAATTAACTTAGCTCTTCACTGGTTCAAGTGAGAAAATCTCATATAAAAGGTGAAAGAGCACAAGACAGAGTAAAAGACTCATGAGTCATGGGAACCATAATGTATATTCAAGTTGCAAAGGGTACAACAGCCTTGTAAAACTGGTGATTGCCCTCTAAATGGCCCCTTTTCATGCCTTTGTATATTTTACACTGATTTTAGAGGCTCAAAAGAACTGAATTTATTTGCTTGTAGAATACAATTTATATTTTAGCCTCCCGTGTTCCATTTTACATTTTCCAAAGTGCACTAAATTTAATAAATCTAAGTTAACAGTTCCCCAATGAATACAGGCAATTGTCAACACAACGTTCTATTTCTGAGCTGTTCAGGGGTTGGGGCATGAACTGTTGAGTCGTGACACTGGGCTATATAAACTCATTATTCACAATGTCTTTCTGTTGCTTGCAAATGATGTGCAATTAAATCATATTTTATTTTAGCTTTAAGCATAAAGTTTGAGAAACACCTATAGAACATTCAGAAATTGAAGGTCAAAGATGAAGGGTACCTGCAGAATATTTTAATAATTTTTTCAGATGAGCCTATTATAGAACCCCAAAAGAGCATTACATTGTATTTCTCTGTACAAAAATGAGTGCAGAGCTACTTGAAACACTGTGCTCTTCAGACAGATTTCTAAGTGAGTCAATACCACAGCTTCAAAGCAAACGTGGAAAATGCAAAGGGATTTTGAAAAGAAACACATAGAAAGCAAACATTCATGTAAGATTTTTAAAATGTGATATCAAAGACTGTCCCTAAAGACTTGAAATATCCTTAATAAAATAAAGTGAATTTCAAGAATACCATTAGACAAATCTCGCCCCTAGTATTAGAAATTGGTTAAGATAATGCAAGGGGCCAAATATTATTTAAATAATTGCATTCACACTCTTGTAACCCGTTTCAGTGAAAGGAGATGTTAAGTTTGCTGTATTTTCCCCTGAAATATAATTAAGTATACTAGCAATATGACAAAGAATGATAATCTCCTGTCTGCAAAATATCCCATTGCCTGCAATAATAGTTTCACAGTAGGCTGGGGAAAACAAATCTAGAAGTCACAGCATCTGTTTTACCACTAAGAGCAATAAAGGAAATGAAGATGCCAAGGATGGTCTTTAAGTCCTCAGCAACTTATAAAGAATTGCCAGAGGCCCAACTGACTTTTGAAATCCAGCTTGTAGGAGTGACAAAACACATACATATATTTGTACAGATATTTGCACAGGCACGAGGAGATGGTTTTTGGACACCTAACTTCTTAGATGGTGGTGTGTAAGACATTTAAAAACTTTCTAATTCCTAGTGGACTGCATAAGTGTATAAGTAAATGAAAACATTAACTCTTTCAATAGCTACTAGTTGAAAAAAATGAAAGGATTGTCACTATTAAGTATTTGAAATAACTTCGAAAGTTGCCTTTCATTTCTTTGTTCAGGAGATATTGAATTTGATTATTTTTCAGAAAAGTAATTGCAATAGTTCAGAAAATTTGCTTTTTCTTGAAGACAATATCACAAGCACATGTTCTCAAAATGTTTGCAGCTATTGAATGTTTTTATTTCCATATTCGGCCTAGTTATCTAATGAATCCATAGGAACTATCAATGTACAAACTATGAGTAAGAAGTTTAAGATAATATCTTATTAGCTCTTGCCAACATCTTTAGCCTTGGTGATAGTTATAGAAGAACAGAAGCAGACATTGTTAAACATTTTATTTGTTCTTGGAAGGAAAGGCATATTTCCGTTTTTACAAGACTCTCAAATCCTTAGTGTCCTTGAATACAAAATGCAATGCAATATTACATAAAGTGACTTTATTTTTCTGTGGGTCTGGCTTGTATGGCAAGGCTGAAGACTTTGAGAAGCAAAAGGGAAGCATTGAACAGCAATTTTTAAGGTTAAAAAAAAAGCTTCCATCACTTACACTTCACTTCCCATCAAACACATCTCCAAAGAGAGCACATTAGTGCCATGAAATGACCTTTGCATTTTCACAGACATGTCTTTCTCCTGGGGACATACCAGTGAATCTGGGGAAGCTTCTCCACAGCTCTTAGGCACCATTGTTTGTCTTTTTTGTTTCTAAAACAGGTGGATTTGGGCAACTTTAAATTATTAGTAGCCCTGAAAATTTTATTAGTAAAAGTATCACATCAAGTGTGCTTGCTTTCAAGTAGTTGTAGGTATTTGGGAATACTGTGGTCAATAAAAGCCCTAAAAGAAATCACTTCTTTTTAGAAGTCTGATTTACTTGAACTTTTATAGACTCAAATAATTTTTATTCAATAGACCTAGTCTTTTAAGATTCACTAGAATATGCGAACACTGATGATTTTATAAACCTATAGCTACACAAAAACAAATAATTAAAGACGAAAGGTGGCATTCAATAAATCTCTCAAAAATTGAAAGAAAGCATTGGAAAAGAAGCAGAAAGGTACTGATGAATAGTAATATCAATTTCATATTGAGACTTTCCCTGATTGTGTCAGTCACCTTAGAGACCAGTTAAATGGATATATGCAAAATAAGATACTCCATTTTAAAAGGGGCTTTATTTGGTGGTGGATGTGAAGTTGTTGGATAATAAGATCTTTGGAGATCTCTGTCTCTGAATGCAGTAAAGAAATGTAGGTTAGAATGCAGAATGAATGTTTATCCTTGTTATTAGCCAAATCAGTAACATATTAATGTATTAATATTATTACCTGCACATAAAATTTTCTCTAATCTTCAGAACAAATTCTATCAATATCTTTTTAGACATAATTTTTTTTTTAAAAAATGTAAGAATGCTTGACCAGGTGGAAGGAGTACTTTCACTCATAAATTGCTCCAGAGTGCCTCCCTCAAGTTGTTATCCATGATCTCTGGACCACAGGATTCCCCAATCAATACAATTAACACTCATATTTGCAAAAAACCATGGGCACAGAATACTTATATTGATTCACCTCATTGAATAATGAGGTTTTTTAAAACTCAGGCAAACATGGTATCAAATTTCAGTCTGGTGAGATGTTTACTGAGCAAAAGCGACCTGCTTTCACTAAAACATTTTATAACTATTAACACTGTCAACTATTTCAGCATCTATGTGAACCAGATTCTACAGTTATTCCCACTAAACACATGAAAATATTAAGGCACAGAGTTTCCTCTCTTTTCCAGAATTGCACAAATAACTGACCTCAGAACAAGTCTCTATCTAGTATCTGTATCTAGCTCTGGCCTCCTAATGTCTCTTCTGAAAAATCCGCCTCATGAGCCGTGTGTGTATTTGTGTGTGTGTATTCGTGTATGTTTTAGCAATTGACAGCCTAAGTAAATCAAAAGTAAAAAGACCAGTATCCACATCTGTTTAAAAATTATATGGCATATGCTGGGATTTGGGGATGTAAAAACCGTTTTAGTTGGTGTCTCTTAATGATCGACAAGGGAAAGGGTGCTGAGCCTTTTCAACTTCCGTAGGTTGTAGTTCATTTCTCTAAAGCTTTCTGTCTCCCTCGTCCCTAGATAACTACTTAACACCTCTTTCTCTTCAGTCTACCTACCCCCCTTCAATTCCCACGATGACTTCTCTAGCTCAGTGAGAACAAAACAGAACTCATGTGTTTCCACTGCTGTTATCTCTGAACTCCCTTTGTGGGTAGTAATCTCTCTCTGTTCCCTCATATTCATTTTATGGATGCTCCCATCCTCTACCTAAGGTCAACCTTAAATATCTAGAAGCTCCTCTCCCCTTAGAAATGGCACTTCAGATTTTATCTCTCTTGTATCTGTTTACAAACACTGTACCATTTTTCCCATTTTGTAAAACCACCCCCTTAACCCAAGATGCTGTCAAGCTACCTTATTTCTCCATCACTGTCTTTAATATATCACAGTCAATGTCCCCCAGCCACATGCCACCTGTAATTGCCCCTCAGTTCAACAGAATTGGGTTTAACTTCTCATGGGAAGCAGAATTACTGAGCACTGAAGTAACAGATGTTAGAAGAGACGTATTGGACCATGTGTTAGATGATTTGGGGAAAGGCTCAAGGAAGCAGGGCTCTATACATTAGATCCTATCTAGTAATAAGGATGATTTTGACTGGATGTCTTAACAAATCTTACAAAGGAAAGAGAAGGACATTGAGTATGTTACACATTGACCATGTAAAAAGGGTGATAGTGTAAACTTCTTTAGGGGAAGATATTTAAAGATAGTGACAATATTAGTTGCATATAAATTATGTATTTTACAACACAATTTTGTTTTGTCAGAACTTATTTTGTCAAATTTTACCTCTGATTAAATAACTCAAATTTCTTAAAAAAATATTTTGACATACTATATATTACACTCACATACTCTATAGGTTAGGAGCATATCTGACAGCAAATAATTGAACACCAACATGGACTGTCAAACCACAGGACATTTATCGTTTCCTTAAGAGTATAGTGAATGATGACTAGACAACATAAGAACCACATCATCATATTTATTAGAGCAACCATAATTCTACAGTTAGCATTTCCTAAAGAAAATGTCTCATCTTCATTTAACACATAGATTCCTACTACATGACTACACCAACGCCATCAAATACTCTTGTTCACATCATAGAAAAAAAGTAAGAATCTTCATTGTAAACTTTATACTGACTTGAAAAACTAATGAGTTTATTGAAAAATTAGCTATTGCCAACTCATATTTTGTTACAAATACCTTATAAAGTATCTCAAAAATTTTTAACAGAAAAATAGACTGTTGTATGAAGAAACAATGGTGTTCAGCATTGAGGTGATGGGGACAGACCTGCTTCCAAGCCTGCATCACCTGTGTCCGCATAGCTAGGTGCAAATGTACCTGTGTGTTCAGCTCAGTCGCTCAGATACTGCTGTCTCTGTTTAACGTTCTATTACGGGCATCATCGAATCCATTTGTTACTAACAAGTACATATTAAAAGGGATTTACATATTAAAAGGGATTTCGGTCTGCTATCCTACAAGATGTAGTATCAGCCTAATGAAATTGCCTTTTAATGGTGAAAATAGATGAACTGCATTTGTGTATTTTTTTTAATTGACTAGCCTGTAGTTTTTACTTCTTCATCCCAGAGGTTTTTGAAAAATTATAAGCTCATTATTTTGGGGACTACTTGTCAATTTGTGTATGTATTATGCTACTATGCACTTACGTGCTTAGAAAGAGATTATACATACTATTAGGAATAACACAAAGTGATGTCTTCTCAACTCATCACAGCAAAGGAAGTTCAGCAACAACTTTTTGTTATCAGCTGGTTGGCTAAGATGGTGTCTGTCAGATCTCTTCACTATAAAGCTGCTGTTTTCCTCTGTAGTTAATGTCTTATGGGTAGAAATCTAAAGTATGGGGATAATATGTTCATCATCAAGCATTACACAGCACTATTAACTTCTGGTTTGATTATTCCTGCAATGTTTATTGGTTGTCATCTGTTAAAGGGAAGCATTTTCTTTATCCTTAATTTCATTTTTATTCATTTGTGAAAGTATATACATCTTATTTTGTTCAGTAGCTTATTATTCATACTATCAATACTTATCTTGATGTTCCAGTAGTAAAAGGTAATTTGAGGCCTTCCAAGTCATTGACAAGTCATTAAACCAATGTCTGCACAAGCTGGATCCATGGACACTTTTAGCATTGACATGTAAAGAACTGTATTCGCTGGTGTCTGGTGGAGAATCTGATAGAGGTGTCGGTTTGTGTTCATCTATAGTAGTTCTTGACATTTCCAAAGATGTTCTATATCAAAGGCGCCAACTTCCAGAAATTCTATTCAGGATATATTATGAAGTCTTCAGAAGTAAACTTCCTTAAGGATGTCATTATCTAGTAAGAATGACTTACTACAGAGCAGCTAGTCTAGGAATCACATTCAAAATAAACTATCAATAGTAATATTTTTATCACTCACTACAGTTATCATATAGCTATAACATATGATGGGCATATGTCCTATCACTGTAACTTAGTAAGCACTTGTGAAATTAAAGAATGAGTGGTTTGATTTGGGGAAGTTGAATAAGAGACGGTGAAATTTTCCCTTGAGTTAGGCTACCTTGCATAGTAATTTCCTATAATAAATTTTTAATTGATATTTTCTGAACTTCCTGCACAGGGTTAGAATGGAATCAGGATTTGCAGACCTATTTTTCTATTTGTGAATTAAACAGGATTTCAATTACAAATATATCCATTTAGACAACTGACATATAAAAGTGGACATATTGAAGACTTAAGGATTTACCTAAATGCAAGTGTCTATAAACCCATTTCACATGGTTTCTCACCTAGATACATTTCAAATAAAGAATCAGGTTTTTAAGAATCCCCCCCCTTTGATCACTTATTAATCTGGAAGAAAAATAATATACTTTACCTATAATTATCTGTTATGTTCATTGTAAATGTCTTCAGTAAATAAAAGGAAATCAGGATATTGAGCTTCAAATTATGAATGATCATTATAAAAATTAAGAGAGATTGACTTTAGCCTAATTCAAATTCATCTTCTAGCAGGTGATATTTTTTAGAATATTGACCATTCATCAAAACACTTGAGCTTCACTTTCCTTGTAGGTGAAATGCTGATTAAAAATATGTATACTAGATATGTTTCTTAAATCTCAGTAAAGGAGCATGTGTAATTATGCCTCTCGACATAATTACATATAATAAAAGTAATAATGCATGGTGCATATTAAAAATAAAAATACAGTCATTTAACAAGTTTTACACACCATTTCACTAATTATCTTCAATTTTGAGAATAGATATTAGCTTAAATTTCAAGCTAAGTAAGTGAATAAGTAACTTTTCAGTTATACCAGTGAGGTTTGGAATTGATTCATATCCTCTGTGGTCCCATCAGGAATGAGAAGACTGTCTTACTCATTGATTATTCTCTGTGGTGAGGGAAACGGCCTTGTTCTGAAATCAACTCCCAGTGACACGAGTCACCTCAGAAACTCTTCATAGGTTCAAAAGAAAATTAAAAAGTCAGCAATCTTTACCTTACATTAGAACTCAGAGTTCTTGCTATTTCCAAATTATGAAATGACAGTACAACTGACATCTTTGAGATTTAAACTTGTAGTGGTATAGATCCAAATGGGTGTCACATAGAGAATGGATTAATACCTGTTCCCAACTGACTCCCTTTTCTGGCTTAGATTATTTTGATGAGTGGACTGTGAGTGAAGTGTACGTTTTGAAATCACTGCTGTCTTGATATCATTCTGCTGCATCCTTTCTGTCCAGTCTCAATAGACCCTTTTCTTCCAGATGAACAATGTAGGGCTTCACTTTGATCTTCAGCAGTAAACACATCAATTTATCCAAATGCTCACAGAGAAAAGTTAAATGAAAGTATGGAGCTTGACTTGAATTCAAATTGTTCAGGCATCCTGCTCGCTTTTCATAGGTTTGTTTCATTGATGAATTAAACAGGTTTTCTTCTACCAGAATTGAGGTGTCCAACTTGTTTTAAAATACTACCTCTGAAATAAATACACTGAGTAAAACAAATGGTGGAGTGAGGGGCGGGACGGGTGAAGCCTGCTCTAAAGTCAGGGGCAGAGGGGGCCTGGGGAAGAGACAGCACATCCCTCAAGGATAAACTCCGTAACACAACAGCACATTTCACTGAAAATCTCAGTAACAGGCATTGCAGCGGTAAAGGCAAGTTAGGCCGCCATGTGCTGCTTGTTCCTTAGGCTTTTGTAAGTTGCATCTCTGGAAAAATTCTCACTACACTGCAGTCCAGGCAGCTTCTTCCTACCTATCTTCTAGTTTACCAAGTCTCGCTCACATGGTGTTGAACATAGACTACACTCTCTCCAGTCTTGTTTTGGTGACAAAGGTGTCGATTCTTTTCTAACAGTGCAATGTGGTTCTTCTGCAAGGGAGCCCCTAGCATTGATGTCTGCAGTCTTACACACCATGCCCTTTCATTTCCTACATGGACTTTTTTTTTTTTCTGTTGGTCTTTGGTAATTATAATAGCTGAAGTTCCTGGGGCAGGAACTTGTCTTCTGTGTTTGGGGAATTTTAGTTGTATCTGACAACTGCAGCAGCCTCAATCATTTCCGTATCTCTGTGGGTCCTGGCTCAAGTGGAGGTATCTTGGAGCTTCTGCGAGTCCAGCCCTGGCCTGGCAGCTTCCAGCAGACAACTTCGGCACCCAATAGTTCCCCTTCACGATACTCAGCCTTTTGTTGTCGCTTTGTCTTTTGCAAAGGTGAAGGGGTTGATGATATTTTTCTTACATTCTTGCAAGTCACAAATGCTGTGAAAATGAGGGTCTGGAGAGAGGCTGACCCTCAGAGTAACCACCTAGTCTGCCGAAGTACTGTGATACTGTGAACTGTTTGGGTAGTGAACTTCTTTAAAGAGGTAACAGCAATGCAATGGAAGGTGCAGCCCAGTGCCAGATGACTGGAAATGGAAATAGGAGCTTTCTCATTTCTTTGCAATAGAATTTAATGCCACTTTCCAAGTTAGAATTTTGGAAAGAATTTTGAAGAAGTCTCACTCTTTGTAAGAAAACTAAAACCTAATTAAGGCTGGAAGTTTGATTTTTAAAATGAGTTTTAATTTTATTCTTACCCTTCCCAACTAGAAGAGCATATTTTTGGGAGGCCCATGATGATAGAAAATGGGCCAGATCTCTTGGGGGATTTTTTTTTTCCTTCAACCCTACCAATTTACCATTATTCTGGGCACCAATACTGTAAGTTGCCATTATTCTGGGCTTCAATATTTCCCCACTAAAGAGGTTCTGAAGACAGCGCTTTGTTGCACAATTCAGACTGGAAAGATTATTGAAATTATGTATTCCATCTGAATAATCTGAAACTTAAGAAAATGTTCCATCGATGCCATTTTAAGATAACAATCAACGACAAAAATCAGTTACATAGAAACACCATCAAATTTTAATGACCACAACTCAATTTCTGTACCCAAGCACCAGGAAGCGTAGGTGGAAAGCAGGTGGGCCTTACCATCGCAGGTAGGAATGAGGACCTTGAGTCACTGCTGGTGACAGTCGCTAGCATATCCAGAATCCGAGCTGAGTTTCTTCTAAATATATTAATTGGCCAAATATTCAAACACAGCACCGTGCAAGGAAACATGGCCAGAAACTCGGCTCTCCTGTAACCTCCCCTTGAATTCCTGATTTCATCCAGATTCACTGTGCACACACTTTGTCCTGGACCCAGCATTTATTTTTTATACCCGCTAAAAAGCAGTGAGATATTTTAGGGGACTGTTTGCCTGAGCTAAACTATAACAATCTCTTCAGGTCCTTGCATACATTCAGATCGGAAGGTTTTGCTTAATGTCTCATTTCCAAGGCTAAATGGAACTGGATTTTCAGGATCGATTTTGTGGTCAATTGAATTAGCATTTTTGAAACTCTTCTATATCTATTTATTCAAGTGACTCTTAGGTAAGCAAAAAGCAGAAACATTGCAGAAATAATGGATTCAGTGGTTAAAAATAACTCATAAATGTGCACTAATATTTGACTCAAGTTATGCTAGGTGTTTTCCTAATAATTGTTCCTTCCTCTAAATTTTGAAACTTATTGCAAAGAACAGATTTATAAGCATGCAATGCTTTTACAACATAATTTAATTGTTGAGGTGCATTATGATCAATGTAATTATGAAAACAAGATGCTAAAACTCATTTATTTTACCATCTAGCCTCAAACTGTGTGTGTACTTCTACAAGTGTATACTCAATACATACAAGCTCCCTTTATCTAAGGACTTGATGTCAAATGTAATACAATTAATATAAAAACCTTGTAGTGAGTTGCTTTTTCTTGCCTTCAAAATAGTGAATCATATAAGTTTCTGTTTATAAAAATAGAAGCTATTAACAAAATTTAATTAATGTAATGGAAATGCAAGACTGCATGGTTTAAGTGTAGACTGTATTCCTCAACATTCTCAGTAATTAGGTAGCTACTAACATATTTGTTTATAACACTTGGCTCCATGTACTTCAGATAACCAGATGACCAATAGTTGAGGCTGAGTAGTATCAACTCCTGCTTTATGAGCCGACTCTCAGAAATCAGTATCCTCCGAATGTTAGCTTCTTAGTCTCTGACAGCTTTCCATCTGTCCAAGCTCAGAAAAATGCTGGAAGTGCTCTTGAGTTATTGAGAGGATAGGAGGCTTTCATGTTAAGTCAGGATCACTAGACTCTAATTCTCTGAAGTGTACAACAGTGTATATATAGTATATATACTATATATATATATATGTACACACATACATATATATATATACAATGCATATATGTATACATATATACATGTAGAGAGCACACACCATATGCATATACCACACACACACACACACACATATATATATATATATATATATGTATATGTAATATAGATCACTGATGACAAGTAGAATCACATGCTCTAGAACTCACCTGCTCTCCTCTTGATGTCTGAGAGACCAGCGAGCCTGTTGCTGTCTTTAAGTCCCATTTTGTTTGGGATCCCAGGAGGGTCACCTCATCCACAGGTCTCCTCTCCCACTCAGTCATCAGTATGTGTAGGAGAGAACCATTTCTATAATTATTTCCCATGCTGACATCCTTAATTCTTATTAATGACTGAATTGTTTAAATGAGACCCCAACCTTTGAAGACCTCAGAACAGGACCGTTCTTGACTAATGGTTTCAATTAATTATCCCAACTCTCTCATTGAATATTCTTTCTCAATTTCGGATACTAATTACATGGTTTCTTTTTGCCCTTAGTGCATAATTCCTAAAACAGAAATTATCTGTTTTCACCATATAACAATAAATATAATCAACCTTATTATATAATTTTCATCATTTTCCATAACAGACATTTTTTACAGTGTTTTACAGTTTGCACAGCACTTTTACTTAATCATCTCACAAGCCTCTGAAACAGACAGGGTAGTAATTAACGTGATTGTAATCATGAAGATATAAAGGTTCAGAGAACTGGAGTGGCATCAGGCCACGACAAAAATGTGCTGGGATTGGCTTCTGGCCTGCCTTATCACTAGGCTAGAGGTTTCAACAATGACACTCTGCAGACCAACAGCCAGTGACTTTCCATAATACATAACCGCACTCCACAATCTTCATTAACGATGAGATTACAACTATGCTGTAAACATAAAGCTGGAGCAGTTGTCCAGACGGTTCAGCTTCACACTCATCCCTCAATACCGAAACCCTTCTCCTATTTTTCATTAAATTAGCTTCTTAAAGCAAGTAATATCGTTTCCTTCAGTCAGTATCCAATTTCCCAGTCTTAATCCAAAATGCATTTTTAACAAATGACAAAAAAAATTGACATTAACAGTAGACTTTTTAAAAAGATTGCAATGTTCTTTCCAATACTCGCTCGCTCTCTCTTTGACACACACACACACGCACACACACACACACACACGAACATGTCCTATTCATTTAAACTCTGAGCTAGTAGTAGTTAGCAAAAAAAGAAAAGTGACAGTGTCAGAATGTCGCCCACATTGGTTGACTTCTTTTTGCTTGAAAAATTACCACTGGAGTATATTTTGTTGCCAAATCACAACTTCAAAGAACTCTCCTTTGGTTTGGGCATATCCCATCCTTTGAAACAATTTCAATTACACTCAAAATATAAAACTGCTTTCTTGATCTTTTGCTTACCACGATCATCTAGTCAGCTAATGTTGTATTAAGTTATCTTACCAGACTTTCATATATCATTGTATATATACAAATGTACAATATTCATAATTAAAAAACGATCACACATTTAATTGCAAATCAAACAGATTTACAGAGTATAAATTCCATAATCTATCAGTTTCCTGCAACTCCCTGTCCAGAAATTTCTAAATTCAATCTTTCTTTGATCAACTTTAAATAAACCTTTAGTGATTTTAAAACAGTAAGTTTGTAGGTCAACAGATATCAAATTAAAATTGGAAATTGGAAGATTAATATTTACAGCTAGCGCTTAAAAAGTCAACTGGATGTTTGTTTTTTTTTTTTCCCTTTTGCAACATACTGAACTTTTTAAAGCTTCCTCAGATTCTATATGAATATAAATGCCATCTATTTGCATGGAAGTTCCTTAGAGCAGGTGGGGCTGAATAGCAGATGGATCACTCACACCATGTACATGATATTATGGAAGTCTATTCGCCATGCAGTGCAGTACAATCAATGTAATTGTGCTTGAAGTTAAAATAATTTAAAACATTCTTAGGGTACAGTCAAAAGGTAGCTCTCACTATCTAAACATTGTAGCTCTTTACGTATGTGTAACCACGACCCCAGTGAGTGTTAGCTAAGATTCATGTCAAAGGAAAATGTTTACAGGATTCATCTGTGGTAATTGCTTAAAGATTTATTCATCACCTCCATATAGCTAATCTTTTGTCTGCTTCCTGATTTGGGGCTCCAGGGGCCCTTACACTATCATATCTATATTAATACAGCCATTCACAAACTGATTTGTGAATCTAGACTGATCATTTAAATTTGGTAAGATATGATTTATGCTGACTTCAGATGGTCCAGTGGTATTTCAGAAAAGAGATTTGGGCCTATTCCCTGGGCATGAACAGTAACAGGAAATATTCAACATACTCATCACTTTGTGAACCCTGTATTTCTGATGGTGCCCTCGTGTGGATAAATGAAAATTATTTAAATGTATTGACTTCCTGAACTATTGTCTGGACTTGAAATCGTGATCACCTTTTCCCTATAATTAAATAGATCCTTTCCCCTTCCACAGCAGCTGTCAATATTAGACAGGACAGTACTGTACCTGTGTCTAGATTTAATAGTGTCCCTTTGTCATTTTTTAATGTTCTATATAATCCTATCTGCAATCATGAGATTTCCTTTTAGGAAGTAATTTAAGCAGTAGGATATCATGAGCTTTCAATAACTGGTTTCCAGGGTAGGGTGGTGGGGAGGTAGTGTTAACTATTTTCCGTGGTGGTCCTGGCTGGTTTTAGTATACCCCTGAATTTTAGTGATGAGACAACAGGTTTTGTTTTGCTCCAGTGTTAAAGACTTCAACTAGCCTTACTGATCTTATCAAGTGTTCCAATTCTCTGGTATAAAATATAATCTCTATTAAGTATTATGCCTAATAATTGTATATAGCCTTAGATTTTGGAAGAAAATGTATTTCATATAAGTTATATTGGGGCATTACTGAACCTACTTCAAGCATTTTTAGCTATCACTGATTCAATTTGAATGTTTTATGTGAGTTAGACATAAAACAGCAATTGGACATACTCAAGAATTTCAATTCTTTTGAGCCATTCTTCCTGTTCTGCTCTTCTGTCTCTAGCGAATCCTCTGCACCTCTGGCCTGTACCCAAGTTCTGTATGCATAAATAAATAAATCTTAAAAAAGAAAACATACTGTAAAAAAGAGAGACATCAAGGTGAATGATGTAATGTTCCTTTTTTAAAATACATGCAAACTTCCATTTAGTAATATGTGCCTCAACCAGCAGTTTTGACATAATCCTAACGTACTAGTTTATCTTCTTGCAGACAGGAGCATTATTACAAAACTGTTTTCTCTGCACCTTGTTGATTTAACACCTATATAATTCCTGTACCACACTTGGCTTTATTGAAAAGTGTACTATATTTTTTATTTGTAAAACTTACATGTTACTATAAACCATGAAGAGCATCTCCTACTGTTATAAAATTAGTTTCTCATTTCTATATTAATACAGCAAGGAGCATCTTTATGAAGTCATAAAACAATGCCTACAAAACTTTATTTAAATGAAAGGACTGTTTGCAGAGAAATTTATTGAGTTATTTATTTTGATGAAGCTGAAGGCCACTGTCACATATTTCATTTCTAAATGTGGGCTGCAAGTTTACAGAATCCGACATAGCTTCTCCTGGTGGAAGCAAATAGCGATATTCTGGATTCGGTGTCTGTCTTTCAGAACAGAGCACGGGTCTACTGTCATTTATTGTGAACCCAACAAATTCTTTTTTAAAAGGAAAAGTAAAACCCATTCCTACTTGAGTATAACGTATTAAATCAGTATTAATGTGGGAAAAAAGATAGGTATAAATGTCATATTAGTCATAAATTTCTCTTTTCCAAGGAACCCATCTCAAAATCAAACCAGGTAATTGCTTGAATCACCCTTCTCATTTCAACACAGCGGAGCCAGTAGAGAAATTAGTCATTTGCATCAGGATTTAAAGGTGGGACATGAAAGTATATTCTATTAGTGTGTTTAGATATATTTTTTAAAAAATCAAGTCTTTTACTCAGTATGTTCACAGCAAAAGAGGTTGGGGGAAAACACATTCTCAAGTCTTTGGAGCATATAGAACTTGTGACTTTGAAAAATAAATTTGACATAAAGTAAATCTCAATTCTCTCCAAAATCTTCTTTCTAAAATACAAATACTTTATTCCCATGTTTGCACACTGTGATGGCTCGGGCGAGCGTGCCCCACATTATTGGAGATGTGTGCCCGGCTGAGGGCACTCCCATTTTCCTGTTCCCCAGCATCCTCTTTTCCAGGTACCTCAGGCTGGAGAAATATCAGCGTGTACTGAGCAGCTTAACACTGCCAGGCAGAAAGAGGGGCCTGGATTTAGTGGAGACTGGCTCTCCCAAGGAACGATAACACCATGTGTCAAATAAAAAAGCAAAGATAGTCTCCTGTACAAATCAGAAGAGGTAAGAAAACCCAAGGAATAGACAGCAACTTTTCCCATACCTACACACGCATCTCAAATGGCTGCAAACTTGAAGAATGATTCACCTTTTTCTTGTTTGGAATGCTTTGTAATTGATTTGCTGAACAAAGGTTTTAGGTTGCCTTAAAGCAAATTTTATGGTCTTGTCTTGTCGGGTGGGGGGTGTTTATTTGGGGGAGTTTTTCTAAGAATTGATATACTGCTAAGTAAAATATATCTGCTAACCAACAGCAATAAAATTCTGCTGAATTCTATCTAGCAAGCTTAAGAAAAAGTCACTGTAAATTAAATTTGTTCCTAGTTTTGCTAGGTGAGACGTGAGGACCCAATGCTGACACATGGTGTTTCTAGTCCTCTCCAGTGGCAGTGCGAGAGGGTAGGTAAGCACAGGACTCTGGGTCACTGATGCCCCAGGGCTCTACTCACTGAGAAAGGCAGGTGCCCGTGCAGGTATCTGAGAGTTGCTGTCTATTCACAAACCACTGAGCATTTCTGTTTATCAAAAAGCCTCCAAATGCTCAGTCTGTGGTCAGTGCAATCCCATGCATAAGTCTAGCAAGAGAACGCTTCACCCCTCAGAAACCTACACAGGTAAAAAGGGAGCAATCTTTATGACCATCTTCTCTAGCGAGCAGAGTTCTGGTTTTCTGTGTACAGTGGGTTTTGTGTTTACTGTGTTGGCAGTACATTTCAACTGGAGGTTCAGGGCTATGAGTACAAACTCTCCTGGCCGGTTCCATACATGTCTGCGAGCCGTTTAAAACGGGGCCCCCAGTCGCTTAAGTAGTCGTAATTCTGATCAGAGTTCGAGCTGATGGAATCCAAGGAGCTGAGGGACTCGGCTACTGAGCCACTGCCTTCAAAAGCATACGTCTGCAAGGAGTCGTAAGGCGGAGCACCGGGGTCCACATCAGCTTCCTTCAGTCTCTCCCAAATAAACTCCCTAAAGATGACATTATCTGGGATGCTCTTGAAAGTGGGTCGACTCAAGAACTGGATTTCCGGAGTCACGTCCCTCCTGGTCTTGGTGTCTCTCATGACATTGAGGTTCCGCAGCGCGGCCATGTCGAAGGCTTCCGTGTCTTCCTCTCCGCCCCCCTCGTCGTCATATCTGACGATGTTTTCTCTGATGTCTCTCTCTTCATCAAAAATGAGCGGCTCCTTTTTCCGTCTTCTCATGGTGACGATCAGGAGCACCAGCACTGAAACAGCAAAGAGAGAGAGTCAGCAAGCGCACAGCCCCACGCCCTCATCGTGGTGAAGGCCACCAGCCTGCTGAGTCCCGCTCTGCTCCCCAGGGACACAGCCTGGCCTGCCTTGCGCGAGGAGCCATGGCAGTGAGTGTGATGACATGCCTTTACAGTAGGCCGCGGTCAGCCTGTTCCACCCCTGTTCAGATGTTATGTTTCTTCACCACCCAAGTCTGGGCGAGAGCAAGCTGAAGGGGTGCGTTCAGAACAAATGTTACAATATTAAATCCAGGAAATAGGGAATTTTTTTTTTTTAACTCCTCGCTTAGGCAGAGTGACAGTTCATAAATATCTTGTCTCTAATTGAACATGTGCAGCAGCATCAGAAGGAATTTGACAGCAGCATTTGGTCAGGTGGTTTGGAGAAAAGCCTAGCCCTTGTCTCGGATCCCGAGTATTTCAGACCATATGCAAAGATGAAGACTTCTCTCCGATAGCCACTTCCCTGAGAACATCCACATTCTCAGGACAAAATACTGAGCCTTAGCTTTACACGTTATACCTAGAGAGAATACAGGTTGTGAGGTCAGCATTAGCTAATGCTAGATTGAGGAAATTAATCATCTCGTTAGCATTAAGAATTATTCTTCCTATAGCAAAACTGTTAAAAGGAAAGCCTGTGATCACAGTTGACTATTATTTTGGTTTGAACAAAATGAACATATGCTGATAATACTATGAGTAACTGATGCTAGCTGAACTGGAACATACAGTTTTATCTTTAAAATACCCTTGGAACATTTTTTTTTTTCTGGAAAGTCTAAAAGGTTCTAAATCTACACCATGTGTACTATTGTCCAGGGCCAATTACTCTCAGTATATTTAAAAAGAAGCCTGCAATACGTATGTTGAAGGATCACACAAGCTTTTATATTTGCATTAAGAAAGCACTGAAAACGAAAATACATGTAATGTGTGTTTTCCATTCATCTCTTTTTGAGGGTTTTCATCATAAATGGATGTTGAATCTTGTCAAAGACTTTCTCAGCATCTATTGACGCGATGAATCACACTGATTTTCAGATGCTCAACCTTCCTGGAAACCCCAGTCTGAATCCTACTTGGCCAGGAGTATGATCCTTTTAAAGCATGGCTAGATTTGGTTGCTAAGATCTTTATTGAGGTTTTTTTTTTTTTTTTTGCATCTGTGTTCACAAAGGAAATTTGTCTATAGTTTCTTTCTTGTGTATTCTGGCTGTGGGATAGTGGCCTCATAAATGTGTCTTCGAGTATTCCTTTACATCTCAATTTTCTCAGTTTGAGTAGGATAAGTTTTCACTTGTGAAGCCAATTTGGTAGTGGGTGTAACAATGGTGGTGATACCTGATTGGAAGGGACAGATGGTACCTCAATTAAAAAAAAAAAGACATATAAAACTGTTCCTAGTTTTAGTAAAACCATATCTACAGAATGCTCTATTCTGAATGTATAGCATGGATACTATATATTATACCCCTAGTATATTGAGGCCTATTCTCCTTTTTGCTCTTATTACACTTGAATGTTCTCAACTGGTTTCACTACAAGGGTAGACAGATAGTTCAGAAGCTAATATTTGTACATTGTCCCTTTCTCATTCTTTGCTTAGGGAACTAGATGTTATCCTTCTCTGCTATGTACATTTCCAATTCTTGCCCTCTGAGAATAGAGCATTTCCACCACTCAGGGGACTTGGACTTTCAAAATCCATGCCAGAATATTACCCACAAACAGCCCTCTCTGTTGTTAACATTCTGGCATGGACCTTGAAAACAGATACTAACTTTGGTATCAAGAGAGCTTTCCATAAAAGTATACCCTTCCCGCATACTAGCTGATATCTTATGCAGACAACTTAAACCACCCATCTGAACCCAGCTACATGTCTAACAGCCATCTCCGATGTCCACAGCGTGGACAAAGGAAGTTGGGAAATAATATAAGAGTAGTAGAGTGCCAGGTGCTTGGTGTGCAACCTCAAATTTTTCATTGTCTTCTCTATCCCGTCAAGAACATTAACTTCATAGACACAGCTAATGAAGACATTCTTTCTCCTCTGACCAAGGACAAACGAGGAAGATGGTTAGCTAATAAGTGAAGCGGAAGATATGTTGAATATGAGGCGAGACACATACACCCCAGGTCCCATGGAGAGAGGAGGTGAGGTGAGAATGGTCTACACACCGCATATTTTACCCTCCACCCCTCCAGCCATCCTGGGGAGAGGGCTTCTCACTAGAATCTTGCCTCAGTCACCTCAAACAACCTGGCCTGGTGCCCCTAATGGGATGCAGGCAGTCAGGGAGGTAAGTGCCCCTTTCACCCGCCTCCAGTCCCAGCTCTGACCTTCACAAATCGGGACATACTGATGAAGAGACAGCTGCAGGCGGGGGCAGCAGCAGGTGACATGAGGTCCCCTACACAGCCAGAGAGGCAGGATGGAGAGGGCGCCAGTACCCAGCCAGTGCCCGGTGACCGTATGGGCAGAGAGGGCATGAGGTTCAGAACAGGGTAACAGTTACATAGTAACGCATGGCACTTTAGAACTTTTCCCAAAACCTCACACTTCTCTTTCCTTGCTCTTCCCTTGACAGATTCCATCCTCTGTATGGAATACAGAACAGCCATTTCCTCTATTGGGACGTGTTTCATTGTGTTTGTAAAACACTGCAGTTCCTGGGGGTGCGTACACCGAGGTCCAGTGCTGTCGAGGCAAGCTCTACGAGTTTGATGCCCTTAACGTCCAGTCTTGCTTGGAACTGAGAAAATGAGAAGTGTTTTCGTAGCTCAAACAACATTTCAACAATGGGAGAGTATTAATTTTGGGATACTATCATAATAGTCCTCAGTATTAGGAGTGATAAGCTATATCCAAGAGGCAGTTTTAGTTTTGTTTTTGTTTTTGTTTTCTCTCTAATGTCCTTTCTGTCCTAAGGCATATACTACATGTGAGTTAAAAAAAAAAAAAAAGATTGAGGTCTAGTTTGACAGCTGTTATTTGTGCTGGCTTATGAATTTGCTTGATGCCTACAGCTAGTCATTATACATAAATATACATATATACGTGTATATATATATATGGTGTAAAATTTTTGTAAAAGTAGCAGACATCCTACATTTCCTTTTGAAACTTAAATGGGGCAAAGGTTGATGTGATTAGTGTTCTGTTGAAGAGAACATGATCTTTGACCGGTGTCTATTTGAAGCAGATGCCTGGAAGGAAGATGCAACTGAGGTACCCAAATGCTGAGCAGTAATGCTGAGCACAACCTGAGGCCAGGATGACTGAGAGATCAAGGACAGGCACGTTTAGAGAAACCCATGGTGTGATAGAAGGTGGAGAGCGCACCCAGACAACCGGGTAGGTCACACTCTATGCTGCACCTGCACAGGAAGTGTAGCACAAATCGTGAAGCAACTCACTGAACTTACTTTACATGAATCAGCACTGTTCTGGACTAGGTGCGTCTTTGCATCCAACTTTCAAAAATTGGAGAAAAGTATACAGGAGCAGCTTCACTGAGGTCTGACAGAGATTCCATGGTGTCTACTGACGCACCAGAGAGCACTTAGAGTCCCCTAGACAGCTTCCTGGAGGCCAATGCCTTCAGGCCCCAACAGTGACAAAACCCATCTGTCCACTGAGCCCAGCCAGGGCCCATCTTCCAAATGGTGGCACTTAACAGTCCTGATGTGCCTGACAGTGCACTGCCTGGCTGCTGTGTTCAACATCTCACTGGCATCTTCCATCCCCTCCTCTGGAATTGCTATGCTTGAAAATGCCACACATTTCATGCTGTATATTGGTACCGAGAACGATGCCCAGAAAGTGGCACAGTGCCACTGGGGTACAACAGGGACGAGGGCTGTGCCCCTTCATGTGCAGTTGGCACATTCCAAACTGAGTCTGGTTCCCAGAAGACCACTCAGTCACGTGAAGCACCATCTAGTCAGTTCTTTTCTTATCCTAACATTCCGTGAAAGGTTATTGTGTTAAGTAGAATTCCAAGACTTTGCACACCTACACCTGCTCATATCTTTGCCTTGAAGGTGGCCAGCAGAGGATGTCCTGTTTCACAAGAAGAACAACTGTCCTGGCCAGAGACTACACTAGAGAATCCCAGTGACTGGAAGGATCCAGGGGTCCCATGCACACATGTGGTAGAAGGTAGGTGGAGAGAACATGGGGAAGGGGAAGGAAGAGGGGGCACTGAAGATACAACCTTGACCCTATGTGGAACAACTGAAGTGTCCACATGGGCCGGGACCCCATCAAGCAGGACAGCGCTCTGTCCTACCTGTCCCCATCCAGCCTTCAGTGTCCGCATGTGGATGGTGAAGTGAATGGGACAGGCAAGGCCTTCCACTGACGGTCCCCAGCGTCGGCACTGTCTCGGCAGCATTGCAGACATGGCTTGACCCCACCCTCGAGGATAAGGCAAGAACAGGTGGCTTAAGACATTTTAGCTGAAGAGGATGGAGGCCCAGGGTCCCCACTCTGCAACTGGGCTGCCCACAGCAGTGCAGGAAGCTGGTGCTCACCTACTGGCCCAACCCATACCATCACCTGAAAAGGTGCAGAGAGTCAATCTATGAGGCAAAAGCCACCTAGAGATCTTGGATAAAAGAATTCACCATGAATCAATTTATCTAGGCAAGAAAAGGAAGCTCCCTACCAAGCCACATAAAAACTAACCATGAAGAGACTGGCGTTTTGCTTCTGTATTGCCCGTGTGTTGTTCTGAGTGAAGTCTCAGCCCAGCAGAACTGTGGAAATCGCCTAGTGAGTGTAAGGTAAGAGTTACAACTTTGCTTGTTAGATTTAGAAACACAGCAGTGATCAAAAGGAGGCAATCAGTAAGGAGAGAGAAAATAAGATGAGTCCTAATAGAATTAGTGGATTTAAAAACTGCAGTAGCTGTTCCAATATTAGAGAAATGCAAGTTTATGCAGAGAATCAGCAAAAAGCACAATGAGAAGGAAATGAAAATCTTCTAAGAGCAGTTTTGCCATAATATCAAGGGGGAGGGGTGCAGGAGGAAACATGAAAGAGAAAGGCCTAGAAAATGTCATGTAAATAAATACTACCTCATTCTGGGAGATGAACCAGAATTCCTGATCCGAGAGTTCCTAACACAGTGAGACTGATGCACCTTGACACATCAGAATTAAACTTGAAAACTCTTAATAATGAAAGAACACAGTGTCCACAGCAGAAGAGTACCCAGAAGGGAGCACTGATTAGACTGTCCACGAGCTTGTCCGAGGGCTCCATGCTAGGGAAGAAGAGAACAGCACGAGCTTTTTAAAGAGCAAAGAAGATTTACGCCCCAAGGAAGGTACTGTGTGAGCACAGGCTGGCCAAGCTGAATGAGAGCAGGCAGGCTAGGGACGAAGGTAGAGTAGACTGCACTCGGAAGTGTGTGAGCAGGCTGGCGTGGAACTGGGCTTTGGGCGAACATAATGTACACAAAACTGACACCTGAATGTCATGTCAGTGCAAATTATTTTAAGTCATTGCTTAGAGTACAGCATCGAAAAGTACCTGGCTTTTATTTAATTCAACATTTTTTTCACTGAGTACTTAATACTTACACTAATATTGTAAGCTCTACTAAGCAGTGATTTTATTCCAAGCCACTGTATCTTAAGCACAAGTTCTACCTCAATGTAAGTACGCACTTAATATTTACGAAGTAACTTTTAAAAGTACAGCCAAGATCCTATGCTAGCAAGACAGCATTTCCAGTTATTGGAACACTGATATTTACTATAATAAAAAGGTCATTATTATAATATACAATAAATTATGTAATAATGTTTTGAAAATATATATTGGAAGGTATTTTCTAGACAGCATGCTTATAGGAATTACCACAAGTAGGCCTTCAAGGAACACTTCTTGTCTATGGTTTCTATGTGGAATCAGAATTGCTTACTAGTCAAAAAATTACTTAAACTTCACTATCAACAGAGAGAAGTGCTATTTTGAATTGAGATATGAATTCACTATTTAAAATAGATGCTATCCAAAACATTTTTAAGTAAAATGTATTTTGATTACATATTGAAATAACTTGTTCATACTTTAGAAAAGGTATTACTGGCACTGAATTCATGTGTTTCCCTCTATTTTGCTAGTGAGACTACTAAAACCTTGAAATGATATGTGGTTCCCATTTGTTTAGATCAGCTGTCCAAAAGAAATATAATTAAACAACAGATTCAGAAATGCTAAAAACTTAATTGCCTGTGGCTTTAAGGCATAACATGACTGTAAAATTTTATTCCCAAATGACAAACCACTAACCAATTATTACTGTCTGTGTACCTAAAATACAACTTATATGAACATGAAAGATCTGCTAACACAATCTGTTTGAGTTCAGTAATTTATTATCCATAAATTTGCAAAATCTTAACCTTCAAAAACTATTTTCTATCTCTTCACTGTTCTTTGAACCTATTGATTTGCATAAATATTACTAAAAATTGGTCAAATTTTCTCTTAATCTTGAATTTGGGTGACTTTAGAAACACCCTAGGTCCTTCCAGGGTCAATTGTAAGTGCAGACGTGCAACACCACCCATGGGCGCTCCACAGGAACAGGTGGGTCACTCAGTGGGACCTGCTTCCGACTGCATCCTAGTCTGTCTTCACCTACAGTCAATGTTACAAAAAAATACATATTTTGTAAAAGTGTTCCACTCCATATTTCCAATTTCTCAATCCTGATTGCTCCTGGAATTTTCCAGTTGGTTCCCCTGAAACTAAAGTTACCAAATTCAATGGGTGCTTTTCAGGGCAAATCTATTATATCTGACAAAAACCTTTGACCAAGCAACACAATATAGCTTTCTTGCACTAGTTCATGGATATTGTGGATCGTCTGGCAACCAGTATGGGAAAAAAAAATCTAGCTCTCTCCTCTCAAGTCATGGTTGATTTAACAGCTGCTCTTCTGGCCTCTTCCCTTCTGGTCTAACACTCTCCCTAGGTGAGCTGGAACTCCCAAGAACTGTAACACCTACAGTGGCAAGTGTCGAGGACTCAGACATCAAAATCTACCACCAGAATAACCAGACCACAATAAGAAAGGCCTACGGTTATCAAGGAGCAGGTAAAATACCTTGCTGAGGGCTAGACAGCCAGTGAAGGTAAGGCAGGGATTCAACGTAGTGAGCCTCTGGCACACATCCCAGGGGCTCCTGCAGGATGAGGGTGCACTTTCTAGAACACAGCAATGGTCACTGGCATCACTTCTATTACGTTCGCTCCCTACCCACACATTCTCACTCATGTGGCACTCAGAATATCCAGATTTTTACTCATTCACTTTCCTCTAGTCTGTGTACTCTTCTCAGCTATAACACCCAAACCAAACACTTTCAGATCAGTCTGACTCCATCTTCTGTGCTTCTACCTTCTACTCATGACAATCCCTCTTCCTACCACATTCTATGCTGGAACCCCTGAGATGTGACTCAGATCCCTTCCCGAGACCTTCTTTGCCTGTTTCTGATGCCCATTTACTTTGAATCCTTCCTTTTTTCCTTTCCTACCTGTATGACTGATCAAGGAGGACACAGATATCTTACTTGACAACAGCACTTACCTTATAGATGAAGATGATATGAGTCCATATTCGTCAAGTGCTTATCTGCTGCCAAAAAAGTGGGCACTCTGTGGCTTGGTTAAACCATAAATAAACACTATGGAATTTATACAATATGAAATTCTATAGCAAAGTCCTACTAAGTCAAGTCCTTTAGGCTATGTGGAAAGTCGAGTCCTAAACAATGGTACCAGGCACACATCTGTGGTTTTGAGAAATTGCTCTTAATTGGCTTAACTTGTATCCTGTTGACTGGGTGGGAGAATTGCAGAGACACTGCATCTAATCTTGGGGGGCCTGAATCATGTGACATAGGTAGTAAGTAAACAGTTGAGTGTGATAAATATTCAGATTCATCCAAAGATGCTTTTCCTCTTAATGCCTGTGAAGTAGGTTCTGTAAATTCAGACCACCAGGCTCAAGGTGCTTTTAGATTTGGTCAAGGAATCTACATTTACAAACTGTAACAAGGATCACAAAGGATACAGCCAGGTTACATGATAATGACACATGGGTATGTACTACCACCCCCCCCCCCGTAATTTGTTGAGTAGATGAAGACATTTCTCTGAGAATATCCAAACTTCCAGAAGCAGCTGAGGCAGAGAGAAAGCAGCCCCAATGTCTGGGGGAGGGGATGCAACCTTGTGGCAAGAAGGTACTTGGCTCTTCCTACCAGGCGAGGGGGCTCGGAGGACAGGCTCTGGGATCTGTGTAGGCACATTTTGTCCCCCTAAGATGGTTCAAACAAAAAGCTATGTCCTAAAAAGTGAAATGATAGGAAAAATACAGGGATGTCTGTGACCAGAGAAGGGTGTCATTCACTGCAAGTGACAGCTCAGCTCAGAGATGCAGGGTGAGACGTTCATCAGACCTTAGTGTGGAGACCAAGACTTAAATTCACACTTAGGAATCCACTACTTATAGTGGAACAAAAAGCCAATTTCTCTTAATCACAAATCTCTCCTATCCACTATACAAATTTTAAACTGAAATCTATCCTGAATTTTAACAACAAATAACACATCCCTGAATCTCTGCTGCAACATTTCTTCTAGTTTGGTTAGATTCTAAAAACCATCTATTTTGATTTTTTTTTTTTCTTGAGTTGCTCTTACATAGCCCCAGGGCTAGTAAACTGAAAATATAAATATTTTTAACTTTTTGTAAAGTTTGAAATTCCGGGCGTGGGGAAGTCCTATAAATATACAATCTCAGGAACTGGGAAAATCTAAGTCCATAAAGATATTATTTATGGCTAATGACAAACCGAAAATCAAATGTTCTTATCCACTAATGAATGAGTTCATTCAGCACGCAGGTGTGGTAAGCCTACTCAGCAATTAGGAGGCGCTACATCCATAATGATCAAACAATGCTCAGTTCCTCCCTAAAAGGAGTCTGCAGGGGAAGAGAGACCAACTACTGAAGCAGGTTATTCACTAGAATGATGCGCTAAGCCTGGTGAAAGTGGACAAGACTTACAGCAACCCACCTGGGCCCAAGGCATCACCCCTGGCAATTCTCAGTGGACGTGATCCAGGCACCCAAATAGAGGTAAGACAAAGGATTATTTGAGCAATGACTGAGGTGGACTGTGGCAGAAGAGACTGGCTGAAGTGCTAGGGAGAAGTCTGGCAGTACAAAGCCCGTGGTTTTAGTCTGTAGACAATTGGGGACATGGAATCAAATTGCATTTGTTTTTAAAAGGTTTCTCGTCTTTGGAATGGATGGATCTGGCATATAAACCCAGGCATGACATCAAATCAACAGTTCTTGGGGACTGACTGGCGTGGGAGACAGAACAAGACAAGGGTGAGTCTAATGGATTTCTGATGCCAGCACATTAGTCAAATAATGCCTATACCTTTCTAGATCTTAACCAGAGACTGAGTTACAACCGCAATCTTCCCCTTCGAAAACAAGCATCAGAGTGTCTATTAAGCATGGAGGGAGGATCATTCCATTTGAGTCTCAATTATACCAGAGAGAAAAACTGACTTAAGTGTAATGCCTATTTAATACACAAAGACAGCTGTGTATGAAAACATACATGGCTTGTACTGAAGTATCCTCTCAAATCTAACATCCACAAGCCTAGGTGTGGTACCTCAAGGTTTTAGATAACTGCAAGATACTCTAAAGTAGACACCAAGTGTTAACCACCGACTTGTCCATCTTTCCTACTGGAAAACACAGGGGCCTCCTCAGTCACATCCTGGCTCGGACTTTTTGTATTTGTGTGCTTAAAGTGTGCATGAAAATATTTAAGACCTGCCTTGGAAACGAGTTCTGAGAGTTAAATAACAGGATGCTTGTAAAGCACTCTGTTAATGGTCACCACTTAGCACATGCTCGTTAAATGTCATTCACTTTTACTTGCTCACCTGTGTTTGAAAGGGGAATGCATCTGCGCCCATAAATTAGGCACTGCCATGCCCCCATTATCTCGCGTCACATGCGCTGGTGATGCTCACAATGGACATCAGCCTGTGTTCACGGTGCTACCTACCACTTTCTCAGCTTTTTTTTTTACACCTCGGGGTCCTATTATCACAAAACTAAGAAAACATTTTCCTTGGGAGGTAAAGGAAGAAAGTGAAAATATGTGAAAGTTTGACAGCCAGGGGTGGATTGTGGAGCCTGCAACTACCTTATACCAGCAAGAGTACCTAAGACCAGTGGGGTCCAGAAAGCCAAGAGTTAGATGTAATAATCTAGGATTTCAATTACTTAGATTTTTGGGGTGCAGGTTGGTGTTTCTTTGGATAGACTAACAGAAAATCGAGCTGTCACACTCTCTAAAGAAGTGTACAATATTTAATATGGAAACAAAATTTTAGCAAATTCTTTCTTACAATGCACCAAAATAAGAATGTATTTTCAATCAGAATTTTTTTAAATGCTTTCAGCCTAGGAATGATAATGCATAGTGAAATTGATAGAGTTGGTGCAGAATATTTATTCAAGAATTGGAATGCTAAAGACCCCACCGTGTAAGGATGGCATTTTTCTATATGAAAATAATAGAAGGTTCTTAACAACTATCATGAATTTGGATTATGACAATAAGATCTCCAATTCAAGCTGTACACAATGAATAGACTAAAACCTCATAGTCTTGTTTTTGGATCCTATCTTGAAGAATAAGAGAAATCGGTAACGATGTCTTCCATAAAGTTAGTTAAATCTTAGGAACTACATTTGAACACAAGTTACATATTTTTAATATCTGTTTCCTTTGTACTTAAAGCAGTGATTGGGAACTAAATTCATGAACTCCTGAAAACTCCTTGAACATACCTGTATCTCTTTTCCCTGCTGCACAGTGCCATGATTTGGGAAGAGCACCTCTGTCAATGATGTCCTATACCCTAGTGTTCTGGAATATCAGAGAGCCCCATTCCTGGTATGTCACTGGAACAAGCCTGGCACCAGGGAAGCTGGTCCTCCCAGGCACCCAAAACCCAGGTGGTTACCTGGTTTCATCTCAAAATTGGTTTGTGACTTCTTCAGCTTGCCCTCTTTGTTTAGAAGCCTGAAAAGATTTCAGTTACCCAGCATGTAACTCGCATCTAGAAATAAGATTGCCACCACTTCCTGAGGTGGTGTGAAGGGGGCATTGGTGGCATACCAGAAGTTCCATTCAGACTCACCTCTGAGCCACAATGCCCCTGACACCTAACCTGGCAAAGAGCCTCTTTAGCGGAGACAGTCACATTCGTAGGCAGTATGACCACCTACAGGCTGAGGTGAAAACACATGGAGACCCCCATGAGGGGAGTGGACTGGGGCAGGCCCCAAACTGTTTCAGCACAAAAAAGAAAAATGCATTCAACAGTCATTGCTCTTATAATTTTTGATGCAATCCTTAAAATTTCATCCTGAGAGAGATGTATATTTTATGAATGAAAAGTTACAGCAAGGTAAGGTTTATTAACTAGGGTCTTCCAACCTAAATTGCAAGTATTCTGTGTTTTTGAGCTAAAGACCTTGTCCTTTTAAATTTGATCTAGGTTATTCAGCTATTATAAACTGTGGTATTTACATCTGTCTTGTTTTAGAAACTGGCAGAACCCTAAGACTGTTCTCTTTCCCTTTTTCAAAATATATTCTAGTCCTTTATATCCTAATCATGCTTTAACTGAGCATTGCTTGTTAATTCTAACAAATTTCTGAAAGCTTCTGCCATCTGTGTAAAAGTGAGATGGTGAAAAGAATATTCTCTTCTAGATGCATTAGCTTGGGGCTGAACACCTCAAAGTACAAACTTCCATTCTTTGAGGTTATTTACAGTATACAAAAGACTAGTCTTAGCGTGGTAGGTCCATGGATTATCTCATTTAATTTCACAACAATCTAATGCATCTAGTTCCATTCTTTTCCCTTCTAGATTAACAAGGCAGTCTGAGAAAAAAAAAAAAAGGCTTACCTAATTCACATTGCTGTACTCTAATTTTCCCAAAAAATAATAAATGAATCAAATTATACTGAACCACAAAAAAACAGTATTAAGGTGCTATGTTCTATGTTCTATGCTGAGGAAAGCACTGGGAGAAGTCACCTAAGGCACATGCCCAGTCCCCAATACCTCCCAATGTTTGAAAGAATGCTGCAGAATCTTATGCAAGTAAATATGAATTATAAGTCCAATTTAACCAAATAAACCTTAGAAAAGTACAATTAAATATGTTAATTATCCTGGGAAAATAACTTCCATTGCTGAAATGGCAATCTTTTAAAATTTGCTAATTACAAAATCCATTTTAAATCTTTTCTGAAGGTTCTAAAGGCATACTTTGTAACATCAGCATATTATTAAAATCAAAAGATTCTATTCTTAATACTTCTCTGCATCCTACAGTAAACAGGTTTTTCCCCCCCTTTTAATCTTCAAAAACTCTAGTGTTAAGATAAATTCTGTTTAACTGCTGTTTTAAAAAATGAAGTCAATTATCTTTTCATGGTTATATTTTACATCTATCCCTAGAAAGTGTACCTCGTGAGAAAATGCATGAGAAAAACACCAGCTCATGGAACATGTCTCCAAAGACACTGGAATCCACTTACCCAGCAGCGTGAGCACACAGGCCAGGATTGCAATCAGAGCTCCGGTACTGAGACCCGCTGGTAAAACATAGGCTTCCGCATTGCAGGTCTGGGCTATTCCATCTGCGTCGCAGTCACAGACACGGATGGTGAGGGTGTTGGTGCTGCTGAGGGAAGGTGAACCACTATCCACGATGAAGATGGGAAGGTAGTAAACAGATTGCTCCTGTCTGCGGAAGCCATTTCTCCTGGTGAGAATGGAGGCTGTGTTGTCTGAGAAAAATAAATAGTCATGTTATGGAAGCAACATTAGTGGCCAAGGACAGACAAATGGATTAAGATGTGGAGCAGCTACCTGATGGAGTACTACTGAGCTGTCAAAAAGATGAACTCTCGCCATCTGCAGAAATGATACTAGGGGAAATGAGGCCGAAAGAGAGACAATTTTTGGATGGGATGGTTTCACTCATTGAGGAAGAAACAAAACCTAGTGACCTGACATAAAATGAGAAGCTACCTGTGGGGAGGGAAGAGCAGGAAGACAAAGGGGCCAAAATGGAGTATGGTGGAGGAGTATGGTGGAGAAATGTGGTGCGGTGGAGGAGTATGGTGGAGAAATGTGGTGCCGTCGGGCAACCCACATCTGAAGAGGTACAGCCCTATACAACTAAATCATGTACAGTATTATAAACCAATATTATTGCAATAAGAAGTATAATTTCCAAATATTAGTCCACTTAAATGCATTTTAATATTTATGTCATTGCAGTTATAACCAAATCTATGAAAATATTGATATATGTTAACTGTGATGTTCTAACATTAAACATTCTACATTTTTATCATAAATGTCAAACTATATATAATACTAAAAGTAAACCTTATTTCAGCCAGATGTGATATCCAATCCATTCTTTTTCCCAAAACTTCCAAGGCCAATGGAATCTAAGTGTTGTTTAAATTTAGTATGCACATATGCTGAAAATAGCAATGATCGTAGTTTTTTAAATTAATATATTCCTAAAACCCAATTCACACTTTTTTTTGTAATAAGGTTATTTATTACTTAATTTATATTCAATATTCTATTTCATCAGAATTACAGTAGTTATAAAACTAATCAATAAGTCTGTATCATAAGCGATTATTTCTATATCAGAAACAGACTTTCTATCCGACACATATTTATGAATTAGAGAATGTATGCAATTCATTTTTTACAGCAAGTCATGAACCTGGAATGAGAGAAGAGGCAAGGATAAAGCACTTTGGTTTTCAAATCTGTCTGTCACAAACAGAACTGCTGATGGCTTGAGTATGCAAGGAATCGGGAAAAGTGATTATTTTCAGTGACATTGTGAAGCCAAAGTTGGGTGGTCTACATTAAAGGTGGTGGCTTCAGGCAAAAGCTCCCAGTGCCCCTCTGTAAGCCAGTCTTTCTGAAATGTAATCTACCCAGGGGGAAGCATTCTTTAAGTCAGTCACAAAAGCTCTTCTGCTAATTACCTTGAAAATAAACCTATATGAAAATATCAATTTAAAAGTAGATAAAAAACATCTTTTACAAGTTCTTAGATTGTGTGTGTGGCTAAGTGAAACCGGAATATACTTACAGGGTTCTGTAAAAATGGTCACGTAATGGCCGCTAGGAAACCGTGTGAATAGGGCCTTTGGAAAAACAGGGAATTCACTTTTTGTGTGCATCAAGGGCATATATATATATACACACACATATACATATATTCTTCCATGCTTACTTATAGATAAGCTAGAACAATACTTTTAATATTACCATCACTTACACTTTTAAGTCAAAGATGATTTATAGTGGATGTATAAAAGCCAACTGTGTTCCAACTGTCTCAAGTTACACCTGTGTCGTAGTCCTCACCAAGACAGGTAACTAACTACTCTCAGTCACCTGATTGGGATACAAATTAAGGTGGCGAGTGTTTAAGAAAAGACAGAGGGAAGGACCTGGCCTTCCCATTTGGCTTAAAATGATTTATAAGTAGCAGCTGCTTCTTTGTGACAGTAAATCCATACATAAAAATTACTAGAGGGGTTCACTGCCCTTTAATTAATGCCCTAGCTGATATAGGGAAAAAAATCCATAATCAGCATTCCTGAGTAAGACAAAAATTGTGCTTAGGGAGTTTGGGCTTGCTGCCTCCCCAGGGCCATTAACACCTTACCTTTGTTATCTTTCAATGAGAAGTTGTGGTTATTGGTTGCATCTGTTGTTAAGCTGAAATAAAACTGGTGACCACTGGACGGCTCGTCTTTGTCAACTGCGCTGATTTTCTGGATAACCTGGGACAGTAAGCGAAGCGTGAGAGCTGCTGTGTTTTCCAAGACAGGACAGAGCAGTATTACACCTGGTAATAAATACCCCCTTCTAGAATGTGGTATGAATATGAATCCAATCTCAAAAGGGCGCAGAAAAACAATTGTGTCCTTTTGGAATTCCTGTGTGAATTTACTTTGGGGACCCTCAGCAGTAAGCCTCACCCACTCATAAAACCTCACACCACTGCACGACATGGATGAGTCGAGACTAAACTACACTGAATTTTTAGAACTTCGAGACAGGTGAGTCCTGCTGGGTACAGGGGGAGGAAGCCAGGGAGTCTCAGTATGTGGCATTTCTCTTAAAGGATCCAAGCCCTGAGTGGGCCTTTTACATATTTACCTTTACTTCCTGAGGCATTTCCATCATCCCAATTAAACACGAATCACAAAGTTCCTTTAATATTAGTTTTATGCGACACATGAAAGTGTTAGCTTTGCTGAAATGGGCTGATTGTGTTTTATCTGAAAGCTAGCACAATTTCAAAGGCAGCTGCTGGGTGTTGTGAAAGGGATCTTGTCCACAAACTCAATGCCCTACCTGCCCTGGCGGAGCGTTTTCACAGACGGTGGTTTCATAGTCCATGGCGAATTCCGGAGCGTTGTCATTGATGTCCAGTATCGTGATGGCCACATAGCCTCGTCCTACTTGAGATGGATTCTCTAATGGAGAACAAGATAGTGTACCATTTACTCTGGCACTCAAGCTGTTAATACATGGGCACTTGATACAGCGTTAAGAACAATTAGAATCATGCAAATTGTTACCTATCAAAACAATTCTAACAAGCAAATGACCAAACTGAACAAAACCTGCCATCCTAACACTGTAGACTTTAAAAAGGATCAGAAAGTCTGATCCCAATATCAGAGCAAGAAGATACTCATAAAGATACTGAAAAGTGTTGAAAGCAGGCCCTTCCAGGGGATGCAGCAGATTAAAGCACAGCAATAGGAAGCTAGCTGCCGTTGCTTCAGCATAAGTTCGATCCCAGGCCCAGGAGGAGACCCACATGCCTCATCAGACCTCTCTTGTCCCGCCCACTGCTCCCTTCACCTGTGTATTTCACTCCATTGATCTGTTCTGTACCCTGCTGTCTCTGGTGAATCCTTTCACTGGGCCTGTACCCCAGTTATATGCATAAATATATTTTTTTTTAAAAAGGAACATTGGTAAAAGTGGGAGAAGTCCTAGGTGTATGAATATACATGGCGTATACAAGTGTTTCATTTATATGTATTTATGTAGAATAAAGGTGACTCTGTTTCAATGTTTTTCTTACCACAAACTACAATGAGTTCAACAGACTCTGCAAATCTGGATGCCATGGTTAATGATCCGTTGACTAACTTTTGTAAACCATTTGTAACCCAGCAGAAGCTTGGTTAGGTAGCCTAACCACAAAAGCAGCAGCTTGCCTAGGAAAATCCAAGCCCATTATTTTAGTCATCTCTCTTCATTGATTTTGTATTAATGAAGTTAGTGAATAGAGTGTATTTCACAGTTTGAAATGAAGGCATTTCAATTTTTTTGTTCAACTGAGAAAATAACATCACTCAAGTTGAAATTAAACCTCATCACACCCATTCTCCACCCTACTGCATTTAAGCCTCTTAACTTACGGCTCTCCATTGCGAGGACTGTGATGTTATGAACAGCATTTGTCTCTCGATCTAAAGATTTGGCAGTTGTGATAACTCCACTGTTGGCATCGATGTTGAAATATCTCTCCAAATCGGTGTTTCTGTCAATTGAATACCTAATTGAATATTAAAAAAAAACTCATTTATATTTGATTATAACGTGCTAAATTTATTTCATTAATTGCATAGCCTCAACCCTAGGCTGACTCTATAATGTCATACAAGTCACATAAATATACATTTCATTTAAATCTTACAGTTGGTTTATAACCTGCTTCTAAATAACCTCGTTTTTCTGTCAGATAATCAAAAGTAAACACCAAAATAAAACTATCTCACACTGGTTTTAATATGCCCTTGTTATCTTCAAATTCATTATTATTTTGACTCCTAAAAGCACTGACAAAGGATTTGGTAGCCGTGGTGATGGTTATATGTCCCTCCAAAATGAAACATGCTTAGACACCTTAGCACTCACACACAGCCTTAGTTTAATTTTTGAAAATCTCAACCTGTTCTTATCCCCTTTAAAAGCACTTCCCCTCTCACTCAGAGGTCTTGAGCAGGGCTGTATATATGTGTTTAAAAGAAGAACCCCTAATATGACATGGCCATGTAATATTAGTGTCCAAAAAATCTTTTCACTAAATTGCCTACTATGCAAACAAAAATATCACCGCTCTACTTTTATTCAAATTCCAGCCATTATTTGTCCCATACACAAAATTCACTTTCTCCAAGTTAATCTTCAGAGCCCCCTCACGGTTATTTCCAGTTGGGTGAAATAAGGAACCTCATTGAAAGACAATAAACAACAGATAAGCACACACACTTTTTAGGTTAAGCAACTCCTCTCCGTTTACAGAGTAGTTCTCCAACGACTATCATTGAATAGAATCATCTGCTTCCATTTTGCTGTATGACACTATGCAAGAAACACAAAAGGGGAGAGAACCAGGCATTGTTGGGAAGGCAAGTTAACCATAAACACATCATGGTCTTTGTGCAAAAACAGGTATTTTCATGGGACACCTATAAGGGAGTTATTATTTGATGGCTTCTATTTTCTTAAGGTCCTGTGACAAAAAGTTACCAACCAGGAGGAGAGACGGTGGTTTGGAAGACAGAAAGTCAGTGACAGGACAGATATCTCTGTACACACATACACCAAAGCATACTGGGATAGTTAAGGTCTATGGATTGCCCCTTTGAGATCTGTGGACTCATTTCACTGGAGGCCAGCCATCCTGAGTGAACCTGGCTCCATTCTCATCCACATGCTTGAAGGTACTTAAGAAGTTGGGGGCTGAAGTCGACCATAATGAACAATCGGAGAGAGAAGAAGGTCAAGAGGGTGGGGACAGGACATACATACAGGGGTGAAAGTACTGCAGGCTGTGTGCATGCACTGGTCAGAGCGAGATGAAGCAATAAGGTTCTTGCAGAGAGGATTCTGGTGGCACCAGAAGGACTCAGAGTTGCTGGAGTGGGAGATGTGAAAAGAGTGAGGTGCTGGCAATAGGCTGTCAACAGTGGTATAAACATGAACGCCGACCAGTCAAGGAGATGCTCAAAGAGCTTATGACTCAGCTGGGGCAGGGAGCAGATCAAGTCAATCGACACGACCGATAAAGTGAGTCGCTGGCATGTTTGCCGGGCCAAGGCTGTAGGTGCAGCGTCACTCACCACAGAGCCAGGGGTAAGGGTGGGCAGGGGTTGGGCCACTGAAGCCCACCCTCAACAGTGTGATCACATGACATGGGTTAGGTGATGGAAGCTAGTGAATGAACACACCACATCCCACAAAAAGTTGAGATATTTGAAGTAAAAGGAAAATAAAATGGGGGAAATGGCCATGTTTGTCAGCGTGCTCACTCCCTCCCTCAGGGTCTAGCTGCTGGATCTACACGGGACAGGAGGAGAGCACCTCACCTGCACTTCCCGGCCCCCTTCCTTGCATCCTCTGATTACCGCGTCATTACTATCGAAGTCAAACTCTTGCTTCACGCTCTATGTCTCCTCAGCCTTTGCAACACTTTTCCCTTAGAATGAGGCACCTGTCCTTCTGCGCAGCTTTATGTGAATCAAAGCAAGTTTCTATTAAATGACTTTTGACCTCAATAGACTACTTGATTCTCAAAATACAATCTTCCTTTGTATTTAAAAAAAACCCATGCATTCATGCATTTTCCATTTGCTTTTTACTTTTCTTTTGAGCGATTGTCTGTTTCTTTTCATTCACCTGGGCTGACTCAGTCTCCTCTTCATGAACCTTTAACTACTAGAACTTCCCCAAACCGCTCCTGGGTATTCACTTATTTATCTCAACACTGGCCTTGGCAACCTAAGAGTCAAATGGCATCTGTAGTTAGGTTATTTCTAAATTTAAGTAAAATCCCTTTGGTGCAGCATATTTACTTACATACTGACTTATCTACTCGTCATCACAGAGATACACAACAGGCACCAAAATGTAATGTGTCCAAGATGACACTACAGCCCGTCAGTCTTCCAACCTGTCGCCTCTCGCCCACACTTTCCTGAGTAAATGATATCACTAGTCACTTGAGTTTTCAAACTGATGATCTAGAATTACTCCTAGAATCCTAATCTCTGCATCCAATTTCCTGACAACCCCTCTCAAGCACTATCAGTCCAGCTCACCACAGCTAGAGCACACTCTGCATTATTTTACTGCTTATCGATGCGCTTCCATTCTACTGTCTAATCTCTCTCACACAACAACCACTCACAAAAAAATCCTATTCAACCCTATTCAATACAGATACTTTAATTTTCAACTAGGTGGAAGAATTAGGTTTTCTCCTCTGGAGTGTACATTAGTCAACACTTTAAATGCCAGTGTTTCATGGAGTTAATACTATATACACATGTATGTGTGCAATACACATGACAATTACACACATGTACAGACATGCATTTGCCCATTGCTACAGAATAATGGACACCAATGTTTGCCAAAAGGAATGTAACTTAATGCCCCAGCACTCAGTCATCAATCAAGCCTATATTAACAGTCTGAGTTGCTCACTTTTTCAAGCTACCGTGTTTGCATTTCAGTGAAAAAGACATCTGGATTCCTACAACATAAAAGGCCTTGAACTTGACACACATCTATCTAAATAAGTATATGTAATCCCCCACAGAGCTGAAGTCAATGATTAAACATTTGCCTTTTTATTAACAGTCTCAAGGTCCCCAGCGTTTGCATAAAGGACACTGAACTTGGGAATTCATTCAACATCTTAAATGTCTCCAACAACAGTCACTTCAGAAAAATCCTGAATCTTCAAGGGGTCTAGGTATCACTGAAGCCTCACTGAATGGTCACCAAAGTTTCTATCAGTTGACTCTGAATCACTTCTACATATAAAAGCTATTGCTTCCACTTATAAACAGTATTGTAATATTTATAATTTCCACTTATTCCTCAGTAACACAGATTCTATGAGGGCACTTGGTAATTTGTGAATTACTCTGATAGTCTCATGTCTCCTTTCATTGCTCTGCGCATTCAGCGATTTTTCTTGAACACCTGCCTATGACACTATTTCAGGAAATTCAGTACACAAAATCTTTTTATAAATAGATTCCTGCAATAAGCTTTCAGGAGAAAACTAGCCAACTTCTATTGCAGAGTATAAGGATGAGCCGAGGCACGTATCTAAATGAGGTGTTGAATTGAGAGGCCAAAGACCCGCGCAGACCCAAGAAGAGACAAATTGTCCAGAACAGTGTACTGGCTATTATAATCCTCACTGAAAAGAATTTGGGATCACACAGCATGAAAGGGGATCCCCGTTTTCTACACCTCCTCTGGACATGCAAGCAAAAAGCTAGAGGTGATGTATGAGGTATTAGTGAATACATCAAAAAGTTACTTAAGAGGGTCCTCCCTGGTGGTGCAGCGGGTTAAAGCACAGCACTAGGAAGCTGAAGCCACTTCTGCATGAGTTCGATCCCCGCCTGCCCTGGAGGTGACCACATGGCGTGGCAGACCTCTCCTGACCCACCGCCTGCTCCCCTCAGCAGTGTACTTTGTTGATCTGTCTCTCCTCCCCACTCTGTCTCTGGTGAGTCCTCCCACTGCCCCTGCACCTCTGGCTTGTTCCCCAGTTATGTATGCATAAATAAATAAATTTAAAAAAAAGTTAACTAAGAAGGCGCCTCAAAGAGAAATTAAGAAAGTAAGAACATGTCTTAGAGTGAGAGGGTCTCCGGCAGAGTCTGGCAGGGCTGACGTGGTCCAAAGTGAAGAAAGGCCCCAAGGAGGGCGAGAGGCTCACAACAGTGTCATTTCCGGATCCCTGGGCTTAGGGGTGGAAACATGGGACTGCCTGACTGCACCACAGGCGGATTTGGATGGAGACACTGGGGTTTCCCTCCCATCGTGGACCGAAGATCAATGCCACACTGGGTTTAACTAGTGTGGCACCAGCACACGATGACCCCACTTGTGTCTACAAATTACAGCCTCAAACTGGCCTCTCGTGGCCTATACTGCACCCCCCACCCCCATCTGTCAGGTAGACAGGCTCTGAGCCACCATCCCCAGTGGCAACCTGCCCCCTGCAGTTCCAGACTCCGGACACTGCACGTCACTCATCTGTGCTGACCACAAATGCTCTTTCTTCTGAAAACTCCCATTTCCAGCCTACACAGAGTACTGAATTAATAGTTTATCTATTGCTCCTCGTCCTTCACCACCTAGGGACCTCTTCTCTGTGTGTGACCCTCTTCTCTTCCGGTGCTGGCTATCTGTTTGCCCTTCTTCTGAAGAAGAGGCCCCCACTTCAGTTAAAGGCAGGCAGACATCATCTACTTGCTAGCCTCCCTGGTGGAGGGCACATTCTGATAGCTGAGTTTTAGCAAATGAGATGCAAGAGAAAGTTGTTCCGTCAAGCTACACTGAAGCCCTCTTAAAGGATGAAAGTGCTGCAGATTGCGCCTGCATTTCATTTTCCCCTTCCCCTCAGTCTCCTCTGGAATGAACACATGCAAACAGATCCAAAAGCCATCTTATAAATACAGGGTGATGAGCACTTGGTATCCGGAGCCAAGGCCCTGATGACAGGGCCCTGCCAAATGGTCAGTCCTTGAGCCCAAGCTCCAGACGCCTCATTAGCATGTCATTAGCATTAAGCTCTGCTGTAGCAGGCCAAACACAACATCTACCTAAGACAAGCAGGTACTAGTATTGCTGTAGTTAGGTCCTGGTCTCTCAAAATCTTAGGAGGTGCAACAGGTTAGGACGCAGCTCTGTAAGCTCGCCTCAGCCGCCTCAGTGCAAGTTTGATACCCACCCAGGAGATGATCCACATGGCACTGCAGACTTCTCCTGACCTGCCCACTGCTCCCCTCAGCAGTGTACCTCATCGATCTGCCTGTTCTGCTCCCCACTCTGTCTAGTGAATTCTCTCACCACCTCTGCACCTCTGGCCTGTACCCCAGTTCTGTATGTATAAATAAATAAAAAAAAAAATCGCAGACACGTTGCTGATAGAGCCAAGATTCTGAGCCATGTTTGTCTGGCCATCTGTCCAGTCAGTCTCTCCTTCACGGCTTACAAATGAGCATCCCCTCTCTGCCACCTGCGATTCCTACACAGCAACTTCCCATGGACACTCAGATTGCAAACAGCTGTACTGATCGATAAAAATGTCTCCATTTTGGTGTCTGTCTTCCTTTCCAATTAAGTCCCATAATTCCTTGCAAACAACCCTCTGGCCTAAAAGCAGAAAGCCTTGCTACCTCCATTCCAACTATGCCTCACTCTTGAGAAAAGGCTGTAGTTGGCAGGCTCTGTGGCTACTCCTACATGCTCCTGTGGAATCAGAGGAGGGACCCCGTGTTTGTAGCAATGCGCCTGCAGTGGCCCAGGGCACTCACTTGAATGTCCCTTCACCACTGTGTTCTATCTGCAAAATGAGAAAGTTTCACAGGATGATCGCTCCATTTCTGGCTTTGACATTGAATTTCTTACAATGCTTCATGTAAGATTTCTTCTAAGACCAGGTAACAGGAGTGTGGGGACCACAGGAATTCATCCGTGTGCCCTTGGTGTTCCGTATGCCTGATAGAGAGTTAATTTCCTCATAAATGTCTTCCAGTATCATTACTGCTGTGTGAAAAGCTTTGGAAGTCCATTAAAATACTCTTCTTCATCGTTTCAAGTAGTTTTCTTATTGCTCAACTGTTGAGACCCATCTCAAAAATAGCGATACTTGACTTGGCGAAACTATTGCTAGACCCCAGATGGTAAAAGAGAAGGTTCACTGCTAGATGTTTAGAGGCTTTGATACAGAGTTTGCAACAATTCTGGAACCACATTTCATACTGCATTTACCTCCGACAAGGGAATGATAGTGTGTGCCTTAGAGCAGCTTTAATGAGAAATAAATTACTTTGAAAATAAATTACTGGGTTCAATACTCAGTGAGAATTGTGTACATCCCCTTCCTATTTTCCCATGATGGTTTCTCAGCTTCCCTTTCCAGCCTTGTGCAATCAGGGTGCTCATCCCCAGCAGATGCCCACAACTTCCAGAGCAGGTGAGGGACATGTGTCCTGAGACGAGCCAAGAACGTTCTTGGAAGTGTGAACTTTCTCACCAAGGGATGCGAGAAGAGGTGTATCCAAGTTTGCAAGCTGAATTGCCAGAGGCTTATTCCTGTTACTCCTCTCTAGAGACAAATCTGATTCCTCTTTCATGCAGACTGACCAACTTTTCCTTTAATTCTGTGAGATACTCACCAACCATTTAGATTAAAATAATATGTACAAATATATGCATGCATGCAAGCTACTTAAAAATACACACTGAATTATTCAAGCACTCCGAATGTGTTCATACCAATCACACTCCATAATGTAATATCTGATACTATCTTATCACCTTTTATCTAAGGACATATAATAGCAGAGTGCAAAAAGGGCCCGCGCTTAAATATTATCCTCGTGTTTTTGAACATAAACACAATTACAGTTCTGTATTTAAAGGATTAGAAATGTTGGAAATGACCCCTTATTTCTCATTCATCCCTCTTCACATCTGATCTTATTTGTAATATCATGTTTCCATTCACTGGCTATTTTTAGCATCGGGACTGGGGGCTTGCTGTATTGCTGACAAAAATAAATGTGCTGATTCCATAATACAGTGCTAGACTCTTAGGCTATAACTCAATAAACTATGAAGATACTTTGCATAATGTTTTTTTTTCTTTTTTGGCTTGTCCAAGTCCATCTATCCTTCAAAGCCCAGCTTATACCACCACTCCTTCAAGTGAAGTCTCATGTCCCATACACTTGAACTGATTATAATTAATTATTATAGTTAATTATTATAATTAATCTCAGTTCGCCACGTTTTAGCACTGCACTATTTCCACTTATGCTGTCAAGATTTTATGGACCTTTTTTTCTTTAACCAGACTGGAAGTTCCTTGAGGTCAGAGGGAATTTTTTCTTCCTCTTTGTTTTTGCTGGTAGTTATTTCCCCCAATGTTATGTTGTGTACACAGCAGGTGCTTAATAAATGCCTGTGGGCTCACCCATCAATCTACCAGTGCTGTCTGAGGGGTGAACAGTCCCTCAGACTCCAGGCTACTCCAACAGCTGTTAACCTTCACTGATGCGAACCACAGAAGTAGGTTAGTCTAGCGTAAGAGAGATGAACAGAACCAGCAGCACACCTTTGATCCTCACCAGTTCAACAGGTCAAGCCTGACACTTGCTATCTGGGATCAAGATTTACATGGAATAGTAAGCAAACGGACTTTCCTGGTGGCACAGTAGGTTAGAGCACAGTGCTATGAAGCTCTCCTCAGCCACTGAAGCTCAAGTTTGATCCCCAGCCAGGGAGTTGACCACATGGCACAAAAGGCCTCTTCCTGTCTCGCCTGCTGCTCCCCTCAGCAGTGGATTTCAGTAGATCAGCTGTTCTGCTCCCCACTCTGTCTCTGGTGAATTCCCTTACTCCCCAGCATCTCTGGTCTGTACCCTGTTCTTGGATGTATAAACAAATCTTTTTTAAAAAAATTAAAAAGTGATAGTTATCTGCAGAAAAACAGTAAGAAACATGCTGACCCGGAATGACCACTTAAAAAACAAAAAACAATGTTTTTTTTTCATAGGTATGAAATCTGAAATAGTCACCTTTTTCCCACCTTTGGCTTCACCTTCTATTTGGGAAAAGAGAGATGAAAAGCGAATTGGAACATGGGTGGGTGAGCTACCTGGGGTCTGAGCAGGGTGTAGGGAAGATTGGGCCTTTCAGGAGGAAGACAGGCTCGCTCTAGCCAATCTCTGGGCTCATCTGCTGTCTCCCTGTTGCTGCTACACTGCTGACTGGTCAAAATAACTAAATTCCTGGTATGAAGTAAGTGCCTGTCTTTTTTTTTTTTTTTTTTTTAAGATTTATTTATTTGTGCATACAGAGAACTGGGGTACAGGCCAGAGGTATAGGGGCAGCGAGAGGATTCACCAGAGACAGAGTGGGGAGCAGAACAGGAAGATCGACGAAGTACACTGCTGAGGGGAGCAGGGATTGGGTCAGGAGAGGTCTGCCACGCCATGTGGTCACCTCCAGGGCAGGCGGGGATCGAACTCATGCAGAAGTGGCTTCAGCTTCCTAGTGCTGTGCTTTAACCCGCTGCGCCACCAGGGAGGGCCCATGCCTGTCTTCTTTTAAGAAAAGAGCTGAGGAATAATGTTCCTTGGTATTTGGAGTCAGTAATACAAATTTAACATCTGTAGGTTAGGCAGGGATTGTGGAGGAAGACAATTTCAGTTTTACCTAGCTGGAAGTCGGGAAATGTGCTTCTTTCTAGAATTCTAATCTCTTTCCTCATGTGTCAGCAAATATTCCAAATCTAAAGGGCATATGTGAGATTTCGCTTTTATGCTACAGAGAACACGAGTGCATCCAAACACTAATTATCCAGCTTCGCATGCTGTTTTACAGTTTGACTACTAATATCCTACATTTAAATAGCAAATAAACAGTCTCCCACCCCTCTGTGCATTATTGTATTTTTAAAGGTGCAGAAGCACAGACTTCACACTTGTTAAGACTCTTCAGAGTAACCTGGCCTCCTTGATGGCACAGGATTCAAAGTCTCAGAGCTATCAAACTCTCCTCAGCCACTGCCGCATAAATTCGATCCCAGCCAGGGAGCTGACCCACGCGGCACAGCAGGCCTCTCCTGTCTCACCCGCTGCACCCTTCAGCGGTTATTTCATTCAATCTGCCTTTTCTGTTGCCCACTGTGTCTCTAGTGAATCCTTCTCATCCCTTCTCCCCACACCTCTGGCCCATAAATAAAAATGAATCTTAAAAAAAAAAAAATTACTCTTTGGGCCCTCCCTGGTGGTGCAGTGGGTTGAAGCAAAGCACTATGAAACTAGACACAGCCATTGTAGCACAGTTCCAATCTGCCCAGGTAGCTGACCCACATGGTATAGCAGACCTCTCCTGTTTCGCCCACTGCTCCCCTCAGCAGTGTACTTTGTCAGTCTGCCTGCTCATTTCCTCACTCTGTCTCTGGTGAATCCTCCCATCGCATCTGCACCTCTGGCCTGTCCCCCGGTTCTGAATGCATACATGAATAATAAAAAAAAAATTTTAAATAAAAAAAAAAGTCTCTTGAGGGTCCATCTCAATCTGGAGGTTCATTTTGCCAAGTATCTCAGAAGACGGTGCTGTCTGCACACTCACTGGCATTTGCCAAACGAGGACTTTGTTTGATAATTACTATCACCTCCAGTGCAAATGCACGTTTATAGCCACTTAAAATGTATGCAACACTTTCTATATATTGGGATATATGTGACTGCAAAACCTTCGATATAGATTGCCAATGTAGTTGCTTGTAAAATACATCTCCTCTCATTGACTTTTTGTGCATAAAAGCACAATAAACTGTAATAGTAATGTATTATAATACTTAGGTCATGATTCGGAGTTTAAAAATACCAGTCTCTTTCCCTTTCTGACTTAATCATCAGAAAGCCCAGTGGAAAGCCAGAGTAAGGAACACTGCATTATATGGACCTTCAGACACTAACTGACATCCTCTCGGTCACTCAGTAGATGGCTATTCTGGGAAGAGAACCCATCTTTTCGCGAAGGTATACATCTACTCCCCAAGCCACAACATGAGGAGGTGGGCCTCGGAAAGCACCTCATTAACAATAAGGGAAGGAGAAACAGATGCGAGACACATCCGGAAAACTCTCAGTTACAAATGATTACAGTGACCTTGTAAAATTGAGTAAGGTGAAGAAATGTTTCAACAAGACGAGTATTAGACGCTAGTCAGGAAGTTAGTTTTACAAAAGCCAAAGAAATAATCATACATAGAAGAGAACATTTTTGTTCACAATGAACAAAGTCTGAGTTTTAGGGGTTAGAAAGGTCGTGTGAGCCTTCAGGGCATCTGTATTGGGTGTGAAGAGGAACACATGACCTAAGTGATGCTGGTCAGCGTGTCTCCTTCGCACAGGTCAGCCTCAGCTCTCCCAGCTCTGTGCATTTAGGGTGTCACATTCTTTTTGCCTACATCTCCCAGCCTCAGGAGAGCATTCGCTCTCCCGCTCGCCCCATTAAGCTAGACGGCTTATGCAGAAGTCGCACTAGCTGGAGTGTAGCTGATCTACAGCTTTCCTGACATTGCGGTTGACTGGGCACAAAGAAGTCCTGAGTGTGCCACTAAGCGGAGTGTTGCTATAACCACCCCAACAAGCTTGCTCATGTCAGTGAGCCTTGAGGAGTGGGGCGACCTTAAGTCAGGGAAATGAAGGCACACCAACCACACGGAAAAGGCAGCTCATCCTATTTGGGACATTTGTGACACACAAATCAGATGATGATCTTTCAATGGCTAAAGATGCTCTGGCCCTCCATCCAGCCTAAACTGGCTGTATAGATAAGAAAACAATGAGTATGAATTCCATTTTGAAACAGCATTTATTCTATGACTGTTACTTCCTACACTACTGATAGATTGAATAAGAGACAGAAAGGAGATACCGATTATCTCCTATCGGGAGATCACAGATCATGACCTTTTCTTAACTGAGAATCACTTTCTAAATCACAGATACTTTTCAGGACTCACTGTACTCAATGTCCAGACGTAGCTCAGCAATTATTTCAAAAAATTAACAACGCTAAGTATCAGGTAAGTCTACAAGGTTGTGGTTAACATACAAGCTGACCAGGTCTAAATATAAACCATGCATTGCCTCTTGTACTTCTTGCATTGAAAATGTCACACTCAAAGTCTTGCTTGTGAACCCAAAGGAAGGCACATGACACAGCGTAACTCCAAGTACGTTCTATATACTGTACTTGCTTAAGATCAGGTTTTCGCACGCACACACATGAGTACGAAGTATCGTGAAGTGGGATGTGGTCCACACATATGGTTCTTCTTTCATCTCAGGGAGATTCACCTGCTACAACATAGATCTAGTTTCCATATAGGACAACTCACAGGCCATTTTTAAAAACTATATTTACAAATTGGGTGTCATTTTAATTTTTACAAGAAGAAAGTTATTATTTTATGTCGACAATTGGAAATGAAGTAAACCCATCCCCTTCAAGTAGACCAATATGGGGTCTTCGATATGAAAGATTTGGGGTCTTCAGTGTGAAAGATGATGTGTTTAACTATTAATCCTAGTTCAAACTATCTATGATTTATAACAATGTTCCCTGTATATCCCTTTTTCCCACAACTAGGATATGCATCACTTTCATCTCGGAACAGAGTCTGCTATGACAGAGCTCAGGATACTTGGTCAAATGTGACCATCATCTCCAACTGATAAAGGATAATGGAAGCTTAAAAACATGGTTAGGTAAGAATGGCCTTAGTTAGATATTGAGGGGACATGATTCTGAATAAGTCAAATATCGAGTTGTTCTGATTCTACTCCCTTCTGCTGCTATGGCTCAGTATGCATACGACACTGGATGTCATCTGCTGTGAACCTCGGGTTGTGAGGAAGATTTGAGAATATGGCATGTGACTGTAAAATCGCAGGGACTAAAGCAACAGCAAGGGGCTTTTACCTCACAGGGCTGTTAGAAGAATCTGGGTCATGAGCTGCCACAGTGCCAATGATGTTCCCAACTTGGGTGGCTTCCGACACCTCCATGGGGTACCAGGGCGAAGAAAACACCGGAGGCTCGTCCACATCTTCCACAATGATCTTCACAGTTGTGGTGTCGCTGAAGGGCCCCAAGCTTAGAAAGCGTGGGTCAGCGTCTTTGTTCGCAGCTTCTATCCGTAGTGTGTAACTTGTTTTGGCTTCAAAATCCAGGTCCTGTGAGAAAGTTATTAAGAAAATTAAATTACCAATTAAACAGTCAACAAAGAAGAGCCTTGCCACTTGTGAATGTCAATATACACAGACAGGACTCAGCCACAAAAATGCGCCATCAGCGTTTACAACTGATAAATTGTAATGCCAGTCAGAATCCTCACTGCTCCTGACAGAAAGCTGCTAGCTGACTTAATCCTCTCTCCTACACCACACCGCAGAGGCAAGGGTAGAACTTGGATTGTTTGCAAATCAATGGATAAGACTTAATTTTTTAAAAGATTTTTATTTATGCATACAAGAACTGGGGTACAGGCGAGAGGTGTGGGGGTCAAGAGTCTTCACCAGAGACAGAGAAGGGAACAGAACAGGCAGATCTCCTGAAATACACTGCTGCTGGGAGCAGTGAGTGGGTCAGGAGAGGTCTGCCGCACACTGTGGGTCATCTCCCTGGCTAGGGATTGACCTCATGCTGCAGTGGCTGCAGATAGCTTTATAGTGCTGCACTTGAACCTGTGGTGCCACCAGGGAGGGCCCAAGCTCACTGTGATGTAAATCTTCCTGTAAGAAACGCGACCTAAGAATTCACATTTTCATTTTCTATACAAGTAATCCAGTATTTAACTGTGTGTGGTTAAGAATGAAACAATCTATTTATCTTGTCTTAAATGCATGTTAGATAGAAAATTTGCACATATTCAGGAATTTCTAGGGTCTTCACCAGTTCATTTTGTTCTTACATTACTTAAAAAGCTGACAAATTACACTAGAAATCTTATTTTCACATATTATATATCTAGGTTGGTTGAAATGTGCTAACAGAATCTATTTACTGTCTCATTTTAAGTCAACTGGAAGCCACAACGACCTTTAAAATATTAATTTAGTTTTACCAAGAGATAACATGTACTTCTGTATTCTACTACAAGTTTCACTGACTTATGAAACAATTTTAAACTTTATTGCACAAATGAATGCAATTGTTTTATAGCAACTTCTTTGTTAAAATGTCTAGAAGGCAACAACATGCAATATAGACATCTCGATGCAGCCATGTCAGGAAACAGAATCACACGTGGTCACTGGCTTCATCAAAGTTATTAGGGAAATAGAGCAATAAAAGAATTCCAGTGAAGGGTTATGTGTCAAGATAACAGACAAAAACAAACTGCTACATAGAATGACTTTAAGAACAACTCAGAATAAATCAAACATCTCACTTCTCAAAGAGGGTTGTTGTGATGGTTTGGAAGCTTCCATAAACAGAAGAGAAGCTTTTGCAATCAAACATTAATCCCTGCTTCTCTCTCTTAATAATTTCTGTGCAAGCAATATATTTCTTAATTATTATATTTAATGAGCAGAGTTATACTTGAAAAAATTCAAACAATTAAAGGAATATGAAGGAAAGGGAAAAAAGAAATACAGCTTAATATCTAAATACATTCTAATCAGTATTTCAAACTTTATATCTTTAGAGATTATATGCATATTTGGGAATTTATCAAAGCACTGTCCCTGTCCCAACAGGTATATACAATATACCTGGAGTCAAATCAGTCAGACCCCAACTAGTGGATCAGAGCCATTCTGCACCTCAGAAGCTGCTTTCTCATCTGTCAAATGACATCTGTGCCAGACCCTGAGAGCAAGAACAGCTTACATACCATATTTTCCCCTAAACTCCACAATAGGATTGTTTAAATGCATTGCCATTAAAAAGGTTAGGATTAAAAAATATATACAAGCATTATAACCAGCTAGGGAACTGTTTCTATAAGGATTAGCTAGTACATAATTAGGCTTCATGGGTCACCTCTAAATGAATTTGTGTGTCTATGTACCAATAACTTCATTTGTGGACTCCCCAAATCTCAATTTTGTAAGTTTCAAATATTACACACACAAAAAAAATCATGAACTGTTTTCAATCATTTCATAATCTAAACCATCCTTAGCTCACAAAAACACAAAACCACATCACACGTTCGGCTTCCCCCTTTCCTGCTACATAGGTCAAGCAGGCCTGTGGCCTTTGTCGCCAGGCCCTACACTGTGTAACATCACCACGCATGGACAGCACCCACCTCACCAATTCATAGGCTGCTATAAATTACTGGAAAACTTAAAGCACCTCGAGTCATGCCTTCATACATCCCAATCAGCGCATCAGGCACTTGCTGTCACTACCATACTGTCACTAGTGCTGTTGTTCCTGCTAGATTATGAACAAACTGAATGGAAGGAAAGACTGTCTCAGCTGTTTCTCCCATGGCATCTAGGTCTTGGTCACTGACAAAGTCAGTTTATACTATTTACATGTGAATTAAAGGAATATATATTACGATCACAAATATGTGAGTGACAATAGTTCTCCCTGACATTTAGAAGGTTTGATATTAAAATCCATATTAAAATAAAATCCTGAATTCATTTAATAAAATCACTCCACTGCCCTTTTCTTTCTCTGTACAGCTTGGCTTCTGGTCTTCAGCCAACTATGCTCTCATTTAGCTCAATGACCTTCTTTTAGATCTTGTATTTTTCGCCAATGCTGTTGTTGATGTTTCAGGAATTGATCCAAACTAAATCCTTTCAGAAGTTTTTCATTTTGTTCTTCCAGCCCTAGGCCTGGTGTGTGCACACATACACACGTGTACACACTTGCTATTTAGTGCCTTATGTTTATTGTTGGATTTGGAGCAAGGCTCTATTAACTATTAATTAACTAAGAATAGTTAGGGTTTATTAGATAAAGTGAGGATTCACTCTCGAGACAGTCCAACAGAATTACTTGGTGAAAACTGTTCCCAGGAAGTCTCAGTTCCATAAGCAGTGAGTCACTGACATTAAGAATGTCGCTACCTATTCATGGAGGAGGAGCTTCTGTTCTAAAATGTCCCCACGCAAATACATCCAGTCTCCTCCCCGACGGAGAGCTGGACACTCACTGTCAAATCTACACTGTTAATCTGAACAGGCTGACTTACACGTCAGGCAGGCAGATTCTGTATTTAAGATGGAGGCTATGAAGACAGCTTGTTAGTTTGTCTACCGCACTGGGGACTGGATTCCCAGAAAATTTTACATTTCTAGAAATTAAACAGTTATCAGCTGTAAACTCATTCTTGCTCTAGAGATTTCAGCTGCCTTACAGGACAAAGTACACTTGTATTCTTCTCTTACCATCCTCCCTCCTTGATCAAATCGATATAAATCTTTGTCCCCCACTCAAAAAAAAAAAAAAAAACTTAAATGAAGCCATACCGAAGGGGTGGGGAACCTCAACCATGACTTTTCCATATGAATTATTTACTCTAAGAAAATCTACTAGCCCCAACTTTAAAATTAATTTATACACTTGAAAAAGGAATCCAGGAAACAGTTTTTTTGTACATTTCAACGCAATGCTAAATGTCTAACGTTCTAACCCAGAAAAGGTAAAACACAACTTCTTGGTTAATACAATCACACCACTGCTTACTTGGCTTTCTCCCTTTTTGGGCATGGGGTCAACAAAGCTTCCTCAACTTCGGGAAATTCTGGCAGGTTTCCTCCAAACTGTAGGCCATAACCCCTTCACACATTGTTTGAAAACTTGTAAGCCCACTTTTGGCCCCTTTGATAGGTAAATAGGTTTAAGAGTTTTTTAAACATCTTCTCACTATCCAGAAATGTCATCCTCCAGGAACTGGGAACCACATCTTTGAAATGTAACCCAGGAAGACAGGGTTTCTGGGAGTTAGAGCCGCAGAGCTTGGGGGTCAATTTGTCAGCAGATAAATACCTCTTCTTATGAAAATACAAACAATTTGCTTCTTCTTTATATAAAGCCAATTAGCACACCCAGCTGACCTAAGATGCACCCCTCAGCTCCCACTTCAGCTCCTCAAACTTTTCCAACCCATACAGTCAAGTTTGGTTTAGATCACATTCTGACCTCTGCTCCCCACTGCAATATCCTTGAGATCTGTCTTCTTCTCTCTGTGCTGTGCAAGTTTGCTTTGAGAGTTGCAAGTGATTCTGTAGTTAAATGAAGTTTTTGTTTTGAAATTGAGGGAACCATGAAACCTATATTCCAACAGGAACTAAGCATTACTTTATTTTTCCAACAGAGAAAACAAGAAAAAGATGTGACCTCAAATTACTATAGGAAAAATAACTTAAGATTCTATATTTGGATGCACCAAGTTGATGCCCTCAGAGCTTTACGGGTTAAGAGCCATAGGACTGGGGTGTCCTCTGCAGGGGTCTATCTATCACCTGCCTGTCTCACTGGGCCAGACCAGGAGATCTATGATAGGAACACAAAGATTTAATCTTCCAGATCTCCAACAGTTATAGTTGGCTTGGATAGAATAAGGATTCATGATTGCTGAATGTAGGAACAGAAAAAATATATAAAGCCAATCGGATCATTTGACTCTCTAGAAAAATATGTGTAAGTAAATTTAGAGTAAGAAAAAAAAAATACATGCCTTCATGTTCATTTGTATACAGAACTCATTATTTCATTAGCAAGTACTTGATACAAATATTCACATTTTGGGAACAGAATAATTCCACCACATAGAAAGTATGTGTTGTTTTGTACATAAATTGGGAACCTGACAATAGTAATATGAATTATTGCAGTAATGTTTGAGCCAAGAGAATAGGCATACAGAATATAAATATCAGGGGTTGTTATTTCCATTATCTACTTCTACTTACAGAAGATTCCTCTGGCTTCCAGGATTATTTAAATTAACATTTTAACCTAGATATAATGAGCCCTGCCTTGAATATTTTTTAAAGCTATTAAAGCAGGTATCATAAAATGATATATCTATTTTGGACCAATAGACAAAAAATCTTAGGCCACCACCCACACGCAAATGCATTTCAGCTCACTAGTCGGTCTTATCTACAAAAAGGAAGTGTCTTCGATTGCTGAATTTATTCCCATTAACAAAACAGTTTTCTATAGCTCTTATCACGGATGGGTTACTGTTCTAAGAGTTTTATAATATGAACTCATTAACTGTTCACACTCATCAATTCTCACAACTATAAGATAGTACAGCTTTTCATAGAACATTCTAACAAACTGGAAAACTTATTCAAGGAGACGTTGAGTTTCTTTAAGATTTTATTTATTTATGGATATAAGATCTGGGGTCCAGGCTAGATGAACGGGGTTGGAGGGCTGAAAGGATGTACCAGAGACAGAGATGAGAGCAGAGCATGCAGATATATTGAACTACACAGCTAAGGGGAGCAGCAGGGACACAGGAGGGGTCTGTTGTGCATGTGGGTCACTCCCTGGCCAGGGATCGAACTCATTGCTGCAGGAGCCGTAGAGGGCTTCACAGTGCTGAGCCTTAACCCCTTGCACAGCAGGGAGGCCCATGCGTTTCTTGCTTGCAGAAATACACAGTACCTCCTTTACATGACAGGCATCATCATGCCTCTCACTGGCATGCTGAGACTTCTGAGCAAGAACAGCCTGACACAGCAACTCCACTTTCTCTCCTTATTGGCACTAAAAGAAATAGGAGACCCTCTGCTGATGTTACACAAGACCCTGCTGTAGCTTTCTGTCTGAAGACTCTTCCCAAGCAATCATAAAAGACTAATGCAATTGAGACCCCATGCAAAGGTTTCAAATCCAACAACCCTGGCTCAGGCCAGTTTCCTGCTTGACCCTTTAAAATCCCCCCTGCCCTGGCGCTGCAGAATACAGCGTGGGCCTGCCTACCTTGTCACACCATCACTGTCTCAGTTACCTTAGAACCTGGTTATTTCTCGGTCGATACAAAGATAGTGTTACTTCAGCATCACCGTGTCCACAGTCGGAGGAAAAACATCAGAATGAACTGGAAGTATAAATCAGATAAACTAAAACAAAAAGGAGGAGCAGTTCATCCCAGGGTGCTGACAGTGGAAGAAATTGGGATACGCTCTGTAAAGCAGATGCAGAAGGCATCTGGTTCCATACCGGAGTGAGAGATGCGAGAGAGAGATAAATCGAGGTCTGTTATCACCAAAACGTCCACTGTCACCATTTATTATTTTAACTGGAGCACAGAATGCCTGGACCAGCCTGGGAGATGCTTATCCACATTTAGTGAATGGATGTCCTGTTTTCTCCTTTGTACTCCGGTGTTCAGATCAGCTTTTCCACTCACAGAAATGATCCACTCTGACTTCTGTATTAATTTCCTCCTGCTGTGATAAACTACCACCACCTTCGTGGGATAAAATCAGTTTAGTCTCTTGCAGTGTTAGATACCTGACTCTAAATCCTGGCCTTGGCAAGGCTGTATTCTCTCTGGCAGCTTCAGAGGGGATCATTCCAGTTTCTAGAGCCCACTGGAAGCATCACCCAGCCCTTCCTCAACCCTAAAGTGAGTCAGTGCAATCCAGGTTTCTATTGCTACATCTTTTTTTCTGCCGGATGCACCCTGCATCCCACTTAAATGCAACCTGGCTTTTTGACCTTCTACACCCTATGGTCATCGAGTCAATGGTCATTGGGTCAAAAGTCATCTCAAGCTCCCCAGCTTGATCATCCCTCTAAAAGTCCTTTGCCAAGTGAAGAAAATGTCCACTCTTGGAGGGATCTGGATGACACCTTTGGGAGGAAGGCAGAGGACTCTGTACCAAGGGCTGCAACCTCCTACTGTGGAAAATGTAGGTTGTTTTGATTTCACTAGCAGAAAAGATAAAGCTCACCTTGCAGATGACTTTATTCCCATGCAGTCCAAAATCTGACTCACATTAAAATACAAATAACTACCCTTCCTGTGCTGAGGTCTATCCTTCCATCTTCTCTCCAACTCTCCTTAAGCAACCACTAAATCACCTCATACCTATTTCTTGAGTATATCTTTCTTGGAACCCTACCCATTGAAACTCACTTAGGAAAGAAAAATGATACATTCCTTGAGATTTGTAGCAAGCCGAAAAAAAGTATGGTGGACTCGCTATGTCTTTGTGATAGCCACAGTGCAAGAAAATGGCTCTGATAAGTTGAAGTCAAAGAAAAGATAACACATTTGTAGGCAAAGAAGAACTGAGTCGCTTTGATTGAGTGTAGCAGGTGTTGACATTGCATTACTATCAACTTGCTTCAAAGAGTTCTGCTTTCTCATTTTCTTTGTAAAACCCTAAATTCATCTTTAATCTTGACTATGCAGAATTAAGTAAGCTTATACCTTAATAAGCTGAGAGCAGGCTGTATCCACGCACACGTGTGCAAAATGATTAAGATACTAGGATCTCCTGTCACCCACACTGCACCATTGGGCCGAAAACAGTGGAAAATATAACCAGAAATGCAAAATCTTACCAAATTAGTTACTATGTTAATCTTATCACACCCAGCCTTTAAAACAAAAAATTCAACAAGTATGCCTTTTCACAGTCAAATCAGAGAAATATCTTTGCTCATGCTGAGCAATTTGCATCCACAGTAGCAGTGTTAATTGAAAGAAATCTTTGACTACTGTAATGATAAGAAAAATGGGAACTGCTGATGTTCTCCTAACCACAACAGACACATTGTATGAAATGCATACTTGACTCTGAGAATTAGCCTCTCATTATTGCAAGACATAGACAAAGCACAGATTTCAATAGCAATATAGGACAACAATAAAACAAAACAAAACAGAGTTTAGACACCTGTGCATCCCAGCTGAAGGCTGGAAGGGCATGCCTATGGCCTTCCTCCTCACCCACTGTGTGTGACGCTCAAGGCTTTATCAACACCTCCACAACACTTCGCTATTACTGGGTGGCTTTTAGTCATTCTGACCTTTCTTTAGGATCAGGAAGAGACTTATGGAGACAGCTCAGAAGAGGTGGCTTGAAATTCTCAAATGTGTTCTTGGACAGCGTGACAATGAGCCACCAAACCAGCACCCTGGGTCAGGGACAGTGTGGACAGGGACAGGTGCCTTCATAGGAAATGCCCCCTGAAGATGCTCACTTCACACTGGACTGGAGCTCGGAGTATCACAAAACTCCTTATTTAATCCAGAATGAGGTCTTAGATCAAAAACTAAATTAGAGAAGGATGCCATGTGTCAAAGGAAAATTAAAATATTTAACTCTAACTTATAACTTATGATGTGGAAATGTAAAAGGAGTTTACATTTACATTAATTCTAAGTGGGAAGACAGACATGCTTTTCACTTGCCTGGAACAATATCTATGTTTACTCTTTGTTAGTTCTGAAGTCCCATATAACTGTTCATAAAGGTAATCATGAAATCGTTCAGACCTGGCCAAAGAAACTGCCTATGCTTTGCTTTAAGCGTTGAACACTAGCTTTGTAATTCTTGCTTAATGTATAAATGTTTCTTGATGTATACAAAGGACAAATTATGAAAAAACTCTATAGCAACACCACTGCACAAATCTTCAGTCTTATGGATTCTGCATATGGTCATGTAATTAAACATTTCTAATATTAGACATCAGAGCAATGATTGTGAAAAACTACTTTCACTTATGCAATTCTGTACTTTTACTTTTTAATCAATCTTTTAAAAACAGATTTTTCTTCTGTACTTTTCCCCCTAAGATCATCCTATAAATGTTTCAAAATATGACAATCTGCTCAAACTAGAATAAATCTCTTCATAAGCATGACATAGCACTGTTTATGAAAAAGCATGAACTGAAAATGTATTATACTTTATAGTAAGACACAATAAATTTCACCTGACTAGCAAATGATTCCAAGGTACAAAATAACCTAATTCCTACAAAATGACCCTATCAAAATGGATACTGATACTGTATTAATTAAATGTGAAGTCCGATTTAGAGACGTCTGACTCATAGAAAGTATTTACATCATTAATAAAAATCATGTCAATGCCATAGCAGTGGCTGTTCAGAAACATTTCCCTAGAGTTACGAGAAACTAGAAAACCTATGAACAAATCTCAGCTATAGTGGACAAGGCGAGATTTGAGCCGCATAACATGTACATGCTTGCTGTGTTTATGGTGATACCTCCCGTAACTGGCTTCCTTCCCTCTCAAAATTGTTTATCTTTACCTGAAGACGGTATGTAGGTGACAGCTTCAGAAAGCTTGGGAGTTAGTATCCTTGGATATCCCCTATTTATACAGAAGTTATAAATGTTATTAAACTTGTTTGTTTTTCTCCTGTTAGTCTGTCTTCTATGATCTTAGGGTCTCAGTCAAGAACTTTGTGAAACACAAAGGGAAAATAATTGTTCTTCTTCACAACACTAAGTTTATGGGACTCATATGTTTTTTATTCCCTAGACTCTATTCACTTTGGAAATGCTTCATCTTACATGAAATATGAGCTTCCAACTGTACTGTTATCTTAACATGTAAAAAAATAAAATCTACTCTTCCAGGACTACAAGAAGTTGTTGACAGAATCCAAAATTCTTAAGGAGAAATTTCTTCTATTTCATTCCATACCTAACAGATGTTAGCTTTATACAAATGTAAGCAAAATCACACTTCAGAAATGGATAATCAGTGGGCCCTCCTGGTGGTGCAAAGGGTTAATTATCAGCACTATGAAGCTGTTGGTAGCCACTGCAGCCTGAGTTTGATCCCGGGCCAAGGAGCTGACCCACCTGGCGCATCAGACCTCTCCCTTCTCACCCACTGCTCCCCTCAGCAGTGTGTTTTTAGTAGATTCACCTATTCTGCTCCTCACTCTGCCTCTGTTGAAGCTTTTGCCTCCAACACCTCTGGCCTACAACCCAGTTCTATGCACAGAAAAACATAAAATATTAAATATATATATATGTATGTGTGTGTGTGTGTGTGTGTGTGTGTATGGATAATCAAGATATTAGCTGGCAGCAAGGTGGAAAATCACTTTGCTTTGAGGGTAAAGACACTGCCTGATATATGATGGGGGAAAACAGGAAGTAGCTGGAAGGCACAGCTTGACCCCTGACCCCAAGAACTGTAGTGAAACTACGGATTACTGACTTTTAGAGGTAGCATTAGAGCCCATTAATTCGAACAATACTTCAATCATGTATAACCTGTGCCGATGATTAATTTACTATCTCCATTCAATTTGCCATTCACTCTATCTTGTTTCCTTAGTCTAAGGTAATTCGAATAATAAAATAGAATGCTGCTGTATTTTGAACAGTCTTTCCAAAAAGAAGGAGGGTTTTAAGAATTGAGAGGCTAACAGCCAGTCATGAGCTCAGGAACTATTAAAACAATTTCAGAGTTTAGCAATAATAATCAACCTTAGAATACCACTGAAGAGAATAGACAGAAGTGTCCAGCCAAGAGCTAGAATGGACCAAGATGACCAAAAGAAATCCACTAAAAATGACTACAAGGCTTTAAACTGAAGGAAAAAAAAAAAGAGAAAATGAAAGCAGAATGTTTGTGGATAGTGACCAGAAAAAACACTGGTACTCAGACTACGCAAGCCCGTGCAAAGAAGGGAAATGCCTGAAATGTATATGTTCACATGCACAGCTCTGATAAATGTTCAAGAAGATATCATATCCTATTTTTTAGTCTACTTTATTGTAGCTGTACATAAAATATCCTTTAGAGTCTAAAACTCACAATTCTCTTACAGTCCACACACTCAAAACATGTTCCTATTACAGGCAGTGACCCTGCAACGGGATCCCAACCCTGCACTTCACCATCTGACAAGCTACCATCCATGCAACACTCCAGGAACACTGCAGTGCTTCTTTACTTGAGCTTGCCTGCTATCTCCTACGGACATCTCTGCATGAGGCTACCTCTATACAAAGTCTCTCTTCCCCTTGCCCATCTAGGGAATACTGCTATTCAGCCAATGTTCAATTCCTTCCTCGGGTCTTGTTCAAAACTTTGGGAGACTACGTGAGACTGACCAGTTGCCTGGAAGACTGAGCTTGAGCACTCTTAGAAATATCTACACAGCTTTGGGCATTTACTTACAGCCTTGCCAGCACTGTGAAGTCTATGAACAATTATGTACTTGGGAGTGAGCTGACTTCATTAAGTTTTTCTTTGACCATCTCCCCTCACTGAAAACAAACACACACATACACATAAGCACTGTCTTCAAAGAGTCAAAAAATGATGGTTTGGACAGTCAACTTTTCTCCCCCATTGACCTGCTTCATCTATAGAAAGTAGAAGGGGGACAGATTCTGAACTTGAAAGATGAGTAAGAACAATAGATATGGGAGCTGAGCATAGGGTGTGGCTGTAGAGGATTGGATGTTTGAAGAGTTAGTAAAGTTCAGGTATTAAGAATGGCTTAGTGGCTACTGTAGGTCTTTTTACTGGAACCAACAACAGGCAGCATATGTGTCTAGCTAACACCAGTCTATATAATTCTTTGATGTCTCTGTAGGGAGCTGGATGTGGGCCTTTTTGGAGGTTTTTAAACAGGATATGCCTTCGATTAATGACCAAAACCTTAATACAATGCCAGGTGTTGTGGTTGTGCAAAACCATGAACTATGCTTTTTAATAAATAAAACGGTTGCTAGGAAATGATGAATCAATAGTACTTTTTCACCTAAAAGCTAGATGAATCTATAACATCATAAACAATTTTTTCACATGATTTATAAAAAAATGTTAATATCTCATTTCTACTATTGTTAATCAATGCTCACAGTGGCCATTTATTTGTCCTTTTTTGTAATGTCAATAAAAACTCTTCCACTTAACATAAGAAATTAATAACACACTCAGCTAGCTTCTCACCAAGTGATAAGCCTTTAAAATGATTATTTATTAGATGCAAAATATCATTCAGGTGATTGTACGTGGGTAGGGAGTTTTCAAAATTAAAAAATGTGTTAGTTTCAGTGTTTACAAAAAATTTGAATGTTCTTAAATACTGAGTCA